>NC_050590.1:21006028-21176028 GCF_013368585.1 Megalops cyprinoides | reverse complement strand
AAAATTAATTTCTACAGCTTTGCTAAGTTCATTATGTCCCAGTAATTTATAACCCTTCCTCACAGTGAAAAGTGGCTTAGTTCAGTGCTATAGACATGCTGTGGACTCTGTCACAAGCTTGGATAGGAAAACAAAACTCATACATGGTATAAACAAGGCATTTCAATTGTTCTGGAAAAAATGAGTCATGAAGAGAGGCATATTCACCAGATTAAGAGTGAGATGGAGAGGGGGGATGCCTGTGAAAATGGCTTAGTTACTGTATGTGGTTGCAGCAAAGCACAGCTTTATTAAATGTTGCAACCAAAAAGATTTTCTGTAATACAGAACTGAACTTGTGTGTGTTTTCTAAGATTTTTGGAACTGTACTGTACCGTAATTGAACAGTACTTCACATAAAGATCATGTTGTAATATGTTGGATGATGGATGATGGCAAGTAATTAAGGTTTAGTATTGTTTTGTTTACCATGACATGTATGTTTTGTCTTTTGGAAGAAATATTTTAAAATCCCCTCTTCTCAGTGACCGTGTGTAAGCATAGTATAGACTTTTTATGTTATTTTCCAAAGCAATACTCAGCAGAGTCATGACAGCAAAACAATATGTTTATAAAAATACTAGGCGTGGGTTACCAAACTGTGCTGAAGAGGCAGCTAGCTCACCCAGAAAAAGGTCACAGAGTTAGCTGACGTGACATTTTTTACATCACTTATGGATACTGCCTATAGTACTTGGTAATGTCTAATTGGTCAGACACTCATTCCTGGAGAATCACTGGTTTAGAGAGGTAAACGTTTTGGACGGAGGAAACTAATGGTTAATGGCAGCGGTGGCAGCAGGAACAACACAGACATAACTGACAAAGTATGTTTCAACATGTCACTACAGGATTTACGGTCTCTGCAGTGACTGCATGGCACTGGATTAAAAATAATAATAATAGTTCCCTCTAAAATATGTCATGCACCAATCAAATGCAAATGTGCCAAAAGAATAATGCATTCAGGACATCAATTCTGGTTAGCAAATGTGCATATCTGGCATTAACTATGTGTAGCCTCTAAACCTATATAGCATCTGGATTAGTGTTTTGCAGTATTCAGTGTTTGTTTTGTAACTCACATTGACATGAAATATCTCTCTACCTTTTATTAAATAAATATGTCATGATATTGAGCGGTACTTATCAATACATGATTTTTCCCGGGAAAAAATAGCTGCAAACTTTGGTTTTGGCTGCAACGCTTTGAGATTGCAAACTGGTAAACTATTTGCAGTTTTTTTTTCCAGTAACCTTTAGTGTTTATGAAGCGTAAATGTACTTTGTGACTATTTTTGCTCTTACTGTATGCTCCTGAAAAAAAAAGTCAGACACCTTGTGGTTTACCAAAGGTCCTCTGGGAAATCATTTCTTACAAAATTCAGATAACACAGGCAATCTGCGTCTCACCCAGCAGAGGACTGGAATTTAGGTGTGATATACAAATGGTACAAACACTCACAGGCATTACTTGTAAGGTTACATCCACTGAGTCTAAAGTGTGTGGTAACTGCCAACCCTTTTCTTTAAACTACACATTGGATGATTATTTGACATGACATTGCCCTTGTATTTTCCAGGTATAATGTACAGTAAAGAAACATTTTTCACCTTTTTGTGATTTAATAAAGTCTTCAGCACTGACACTTGTCTTTTTATAATTCAATGTCATGAAATATGTTCTGTTCTGTGCATTCTAAATAATGTCTAAATAGTTGACTACCACAAACACTCCCAAAAAAAGACATTTCTAAGGCATTCCTTCTATACATTTAAAACCCTGACTATTGCTTACACATCTCTACCAAAACTACATTATAGCAAAGCTTACATTCAACTGACCTCTTAAAAAGCAATATATTATCAATTTCCATTTCATCCTAGGCACTCTAGATTATCTTGTGGATTTAAGTGAATAACAACAGCCTCTTACCCAGAATTAAATATTACAACTTTCCAGTTCTCTACCTTTAGAGCTGAAATTATATCTCCATTACAGCTTTCCCTGGTTTTGGCTCAGGTGCCTATATTTATGCAGTGCACCTCTGTATGTCAGTGTGAGAGGGATGCCAGTGCCTGGCCTAGAACAGGTGGGAGAGTGATGCAGGGTGAACAATGCATCATGGGAGTTGTGCATCAAGGAGGGTGAGTGATAGTGTTCCACGTGTTTTTCCTGGCAAGCCATCCCATCGCTGCGAGGCCACTTAGGGTTAATATCAAAAGGAGTGTTGGCGGAGATTTCACAGATGGACGTGGGGCTACGGTGACTGGCAAGTTAAATGACTCTTTAGAAATGTCTATGTTCTAAAACTGGTGCCGTCTCATCAACTGCTGCAAATTTAATCAAGCATGTTTGTCATGACATGCAGAAGAGAGTAAAAAAAAAAGAATAGAAGAAACACCAGATGCCTTGATGTGACAGAATGCTTGAGAACATCCCTTTGGAGGCACTCTTTCTGTATGTGTGTGTGTGTGTGTGTGTGTGTGTGTGTGTGTTGCTGATAAACCTCTGGACAGTAACAGGGAATTTCCCACGGTTTCACTGAACTTGCACAAGGTTTAAGCGTTAAGACCCAGTGAAGTGTACTCTTTTTTACATTATTATCCTTAGTCTGTTTCTTTTACAGCTTACAGGTTGTAAGTAACCCCAGGGTTAAAGTACAATCTGTAACCAATTAGACATTTGCCTGGTAAACCCAGCATCACGTGCATGAGTGGAATGTAAACTTGCCGAGTGTGCTTCTCCTGGGGGTGCTGGTAAGCACATGGTTGGTGAGGTGTAATGATGGTGAGTGAGTGGAGGGCAGGATAATTGTGATTGAGTGGTAGGTGGGCAGGGAACTGGTGATAAAGTGGTGAGTGGGGTGCCGGTGATAGAGTGGTGAGTGGGGTGCCGGTGATAGAGTGGTGAGTGGGGTGCTGGTGATAGAGTGGTGAGTGGGGTGCTGGTGATAGAGTGGTGAGTGGGGTACTGGTGATAGAGTGGTGAGTGAGTAGGATGCATAATTGGCAGGTGGATGATCAAGTACTTAGATCATCTGTGGGCAAAGCCACAGCTTGCTTACATATAGGATGATGCCCGGGTGGATGAAAATGTCAAACATTCTGGGCTGCAATCAGCAGTCAGCATGCGCCTCATGCCGGCCCCTTGTGCTACTCCTCCCATGGTGGGCAGGAGTGGCTGAGCTAGGCAAAGCGACCGAGCTGGGTCTCCGGTCACCATCCATCACCCTATCTGCAGTCAGATCTTGGTCGCTTAATGAGCCATGGGCTCCTTACACGTGTCGACGCTCCACAAAATAAGATCCATTTACCAACATCGCAGGGAGCAAGTGGAGGGGAACGTATGTTTCGCCTGCCACTGCCCCCAATCAGCGCTCCCATTGGAGACTCCCCTCTACCACTGCACCTACTTATGGCGTGAAATCTAAGCAAGAGGGTATGAGTGTAGCACAAAGTCAACTCACAGTCTGCTCAATAAGGCAGACCATGCTTAGGGAAATGCTGAGGGAAGCTTTGGGCGTTTTACATCCCTTCCAAGTAATGACTTCCTGTGGCATGGAGCAGACATCTTACTGATGTGAAAGGGGAATATACATTCCATAAGCAGACAAATATATGTCACAATTCCCCAGAGAACACTCAAATCTATAGTGTCCACATAATAATGAAGTATTAATACAGTAAATAATCATAAAAGTACCATCCATAAGCTGGGCTGATCTGGATCCTTTTATGAATAATCTTTTTCTCAAGCTTTCCTCTCATCATGTTCGAAGTAACAGCATTTTCTGTCCCCCCCCCCCCCCCCGCGCAAACACATACACAAAATTACTGATGGCATTTTTACTCCCATACAGTGGCTTACATTGAAGAGCCCCTTTCATGGACCTATAGCAGGATAGAGATTTCAGCCCTGTGTCACAACTTTGCACAATTATGCTTAGTTAAATATGATGCAGAATGCAGAAAATGTCTGCAGACAAAAGAAATGAGGAGGCGACATCCTCGTCAGTAAAAAGAATGCATCAGATAATGAGAGATTTATTTTACCGACCAGTTCTCTGTGTGCTGTGCTGCGATGATAGGCCTGTTTTCCTCTGGCCCATTATCTGTGCACTTGAACCCTGGATAACAATGAGTTCATAGAGATTGAGAAGTGCCAGGCTTTAATTGTATGTATTTAGTCACGCAAACAGAAGCAATGGCCTGAGAATGGCTAGTTAACCAATGACATCATTTAGCTTTAGAATTGACTCATTGGAGCCATTACAAATTTGCCCTGCGATATCTACTGAGTGAGGCTACTAGGGGGAAACTCACAGTCTAAACTACTTCACAATTTTTTGTGTGTGTGCTTTTTTTTCAAACTTTTCAAAAAAAAAGCTAGGACAGAGGAGAGGCCTCAAGGTGTCCATATGTGGTTTTTTTTATTTTTAAAAGAAGCAATTAAATAACCTGTGCTTAATGTTACATTTTTAGGGCCTTGTCAATCAATCGTCCACGTCGGCTGCATAGAGCTGATGATCGCATCATCACATTAGTTTGCCTGACTTGCTCAGCACAAAGAAGGTGGGAACGTGTTCTCAAGCAGGGTTGTCAGCACTTGAAAAATCAATCACCATCTGGGCTCATTTTCTGAAAGGGAAAGAAAAACAGCCCCTGTTTAGGAGTATACCAGACACACATGAAATGGTAAAGCGGCAAAAAACACCATCCAGCCAACCCATAACATCTCTTTGACGTTTTAAGAACCTTGCAGCAATGTTACCAGTAGCAGTTCTACAGTCTTACAGCAGCATTGTAAGAATGTTGTGCACTAGCTGGGTACAAGGTCATATAAAGCAAACAGCAATAAGGGGCAGAAAACACAGCTGACTGGACTTATGATTGAGCCATTAGGTTTGCTTTGCATGCTCAAATTGCAATTTCTAATACAGTGCTTATTTTCTGGACCTATGGTCATTCAAAAGTTTTATTTTATATTTTAAATATGAATATTTAGGAACAAAGATTGTGGCGATAGTGCCGTTTTTACAGTACGTAGCACATTGCTTCAAATTTGGAGAAAGTAGAGGTTGACATGATTTTTGCTGCAGCGTTGCTTCTTTTCAATAGCACAGCTGTGTGAAAAATACCAGTTAAAGAGTGTGCTGAGGCAGCAAAACCATTTAATACTCAACAAACAGTTATCTAAGCCCATGTCCAATAACTAGACACCACTGTAATGTGACCTACATACTAAGTGAATAAGAATTTTTACATCAGGGAGGGGGTGGACGAACAACATTCATTCAGCTGACAGTAATTAAATAGCAAGTATTCCTTTTCACTGCCCTTTTGCCTCTGTGAACTAAGTATAATGGAAGAGAACATATTGTCCTCTCTTAAGTATTCTACAGTTTCTTTTAATTAAATTATGAGTCAGATGTGTTTTCCCTATATTATAGGTTTGGCACATTGGAGTGGTACAGCCCTCAAGAATGAAAGGCTGAAATTGTGAGGGAAAGCCAGGTAAGCTTGCGACCTCCTAAAATCCCCACATTAAGGTGCACTGGAAAGAAGAAAGGGGGCCCTCTGATGGTCCTTGTTCATTTGGCGGGCCCCCGCCAGCCCTCCTGTCTTTAAGATAAATCGAGGAGTGAAACTCAGGCATACTTTAGATCAGGTAGACCATTCCAGAGGAATGGCAGAAAAATGATGAAAGGACAAACATCAGCGTGCATCAGTAGCCCCCCAGAACAAAGCAACCTCCATATGAATACACCATCAAGCACTCACAGCCTTCCAGTTCGGAGAGGGTAAGTGGATGAAGAAAGTGCAAAGTCAGTAAAGAAAAAGTTTCCCCCAATTAGATTAATAGGGAAACAAGTCCTTGGGTTTCGCCACAAAGTTGTGCATCACATATTTCACATTGGAATTAATCATAGCATTCCAACAAATGCATACTCGGATTTCCCTTTCCCTTCCTCTACATATCAATATTCTCTTTGTTGGAATCTATAAAGAATAAGCTTAAACATTTTGATCATCTGTGTCTTTCAATGAAACTGTCGCCGCTTTTGTTGTTGTTGTTCTGCAATTGCAGTTGACTGAGAGAATGCAGAGTTAGGAAACTGACACAAAAAAGGATTGGTTACACTGATGTAACATACACATTTCTGACAAAAAAGAGCTCAATTTAGACACAAGTGTCAACATTACATTGAAAAAAAAGCCTTAAATAACGAAAATGATCTCTTCAGTGAAAGGCGATATACTCTGCTCCAATTTGACATATTCATTTTAAAAATAGCTGGTGATGATTCAGCCTTTCGGTTGCTTTTCAATTCCGAAAACAGGATTTTGTTTTCATAAAACAACAACAAAAAAAGAAGGGAGAAAATGTGTGTGGATCAATTACCACACCTCAGGGGTGTCTTAATTGAATTCTATTCTACAGCTGCCACAGATTTCACTGGTTGTAGGTGTCTCGTTCATTTGCATAAATGCGCCTTGAATTTGCAGCCGAAAAGAAGCTGCGGGTCAAAACCGTACTGAAACAACGGATAAACTGTCACTGTTTAAATCAGGATTAGGAAAATCTTCGAGTAAATCCGAGAGGTTACTATGCTTTCTCACACAAAGTTACTCGATCAACAGTGGGACCCCATTGTTGAAGGGTTTTAAACATTCCCAAAGAGGGAAAAAAACAGAAAGGCACCAAATATTCACCATTTTAAGCACTTTGCTTTCAATTAATTAGAAATACACTGCTGTGATCTAATTATTATTAATTTATTTATCATTGCAATGGTATCCTTAGCATGTAATTGCTTGTGAGAAATATGACATAAAAAGGGGTGCTTCACCAGGTTTTCAGTCCCATGACCTCTTTGTCTATAACTGCTGTTAAATCTCACTTCTATTTTCATACACAAATTTTAAGCTTCGATGTATAAAACCAGTGACCATTCAGACCAGCTCTTTTGTTAAACTTTAAATACACCCCAATGTGTCCTTTAACAAAAACTACTTTTTTTGGTTTAAGTTTAGGTTTCTAGTTTATCCGTGGGTGGTTTCTGCATTAAACCAGCTTGCTATTCAACTCTATAGCTACAATAAAAATTCATCAGGATTAAAATGACCTCACAAGTAAAATTAAAGTTCCTAAAGTACACAATGGCTGTATCTTTTTTACACGTTCCTCAGCCTTGGGAACGGAATTGTTTCCTGACAAAGTGTTCCTGCCTTGACAATAGCCACCTTTCAGCCAGGCAGAAGGACGGCCTTTATATCTCAAGAAAGAAACTTATTTCACACATCAATCAAAGAAAATGGGCTCCAGAAAGACCCTCACGGAGAGAAAGTGCTCCTTCAAAACCTGAAACCATCAAAATGGGTTTATAGTATCTCACTTATTGTAGTCCTTCAACAACATTTCAAAAGGGGGAAGAGGAAAAATGAAAAGAAAAAAATATATAAATATATATGTGTGAAGCATGCCAACAGTCAAATTTGGCAGAGAGCCTGATTTCTTCTTTCGTTAAAACACATGCTCAAGTACTTGTGCAATTTAATCATGCGCAAGTTGTGTAGCTTGATTTCAACTAACTCACAACACCCTATAAAGGCCAACCAATCAGGTCACAAGAAAAAAAAGTCACAGCCTGCATGTCATTGAAGAGAAATGGCAGCCGAAATTTCCCTAGATGTCCGTCACCACTGACAAATGTCAGCAACATGGTCCAGTATGTAATTACTGTTTACAATGGATATAAGGTCCCACAAGTGGATATTCCAGGATATACACAAACCTGTATACACATGCTACGCACAATGCACTGTGTGTGTTTGTGTGTCTATATATACATATATATAAGAGAAAACCTCAGCTGCTGCCTCATCCATTACAATCCAGGGAAAGAACACAGATATGAAAACAGTGAAACAAATGATGCTTCATGAATTAATTTAAATAAGTACATGTGTTAACCCCTGCATATTCAATCTTTCAGAATATGTGTGATTTTATCCTGGGACACTGACCAGATATATATATTTTTTTTTGAGCATGTAAAAAACTTTCTTTTAAGTTCTTCATCATTATTCTCTAAATGGGATGTATTGAATTGTGGAATTGGGGACAAGGCTGACTTGGATAGTGATGTGACACGGTATTATGATAAACCTAATTAGATCATCATAATAGCTTTAGGGCCCCGAGTTGTACAGTATGTTGCCCGTGTACGTGTTCAGTTTTACTGTAACTCCTAGTTTTAAATATGCATACACTCTATGTCCCCTAGCTGCTGAGCCTTTTTGAATATGTCCCCATGATTTTGGACTGTGTGTGTATGCGTGTGTGTGTGTGTGTGTGTGTGTGTGTGTGTGTGTGTGTGTGTGTGGATTGTTGGATTAGCCATAGCCTTAGCTCAGATTCTTCAGGGTAACTTTGTCAAAAACACTGGGCCGAACTTTTCCTGTAGTCATTCCACAAGGATTTTCTCAATATGCCCCTGATGCCTTAAGCCTAACAATACATACCTTCAAACCCTGGGGCAAACTCAATTCATATTAGTGACAGGTCATTCTGCCTTTATAGTCCAGTTCTGATGCCTACAGTACCATGCAACCCCCCCCCCCCCACCCCCACCCCCCTGGTCCCCATTCCAAGACCACAGAATAAGAAACCTTTTTCAGTTAAGCTTCCACTTAGACACATGCAGACATCAAATCAGAATGTGCCAGTGCTACTGAGGGACATCTGTCTTTTTGAACACCTGGAGGGCATTCTTAAATGGAAGAATCTGGTCATTATATGGTATTAACCTCATTAGAAAACACTCTTTAGAACCTCAAAGATAAAATTGATTTAGAGCTGCCATTTCCACCACTAGCCTCAGTCAATTGTTAAACTACCCCTTTTATGGCCATGAACCTGTTCTCTTTTCTTCTCTTTTTAAAGCGAAGAGTGAATTACATTAAAACAGCACTACAGGTTTCAGTGCCAGTGCAGTCAATGTTGAAAAATACTTTCAATAAGCAAACATATTTCTGATACCCGCAATAAAGGACAATACTTACTCTAGATTTCTTTGGAATGCATTGCAAATGTATTTATTGGTGTAATTAATTTTAGTTTGCTTTTTTCTTTCTTTATGACAAATATGCAGATTTTGATACATTTACATACAGCATTGACAGTGTACTGTTGAATAAGTCAATAAAGTATCCATCACTGCACACCATTTTTGTTTGTATCTAAGAGAATTGATCCACAAGTAGAAAGTGAAATTGAAGCCCCCTTCAACACTCTTGATTTATAAATAAAACATGTGGCCTTTTGTTTCAATTCAATCTTCAGCACAACCTTGTGCGTCCTGAAGAATTTAGCACAATTTACAGCATGTTGCTGTGAGGGAGGTTGTGGGAGTTATCATTTATAAGTACACCGCAAATTCTAGGAACTTTCCAGTATGCATTTATTAACATGACTGCAACCACTGTGAGGAACTGCGTTACAAAACAATATGAGTGTTAAATTATTTAAATGTTTTGCCATAATGCTTCACTTCATAACCATACACACACACTGAACATCTTGCCACTCTCCTCTGAATTAAAGCACATCTTCATTTAACATCATCCTCTGAGTTTGGAAAAAAAGAAAAAACTCATCACACTACTGCATTTATGTGTCAGGCTTACAGGCTTGCTTGACTTTAACATAAACAGATATGAATCAACATGTTGGGAGCTTTTTTCAGACCCTACAGACATGCAGCACAGTTTAGCCACACCTCCTGAACATATTTATGTTATAATAGTGAAGACATTTCAGAAGCTCCAATAGAAACAGCTATTAGGTGAACTAACCTCATGGGAAGGGTTGGTGAGGCTCCACACAACCCTGCAGTGCCCTGTTGCTTCCCCACTCTGACCTGGCTCCAGATTGCCTCCTTGCCCCTGCCTGGGTCAGCTCTGGCACACACACGCACACACACACACGCACACACACACACACACACACACACACACACACACACACACACACACATACACACACACACACACACACACACATACAGAGAATGCTGGCAATCCTGTGATCATCCAGCTCCAATCAAAGAAAGGAGACAGCCGTGGTATAACTTTAAGAAAGTGACCCGTCTCTGCCATCACAACACTTATGAGATTAGGCAGGAATTAGCTATGTCATACCCACGCTGGCTCCTTTATATTGAAACAACCATCTGATAATGCATGAGGGAACAGCAATGGAGCTGGTCATTTGCGATCATCTCTGTCATTGTTGTCACCATCATCATCATTACATCGTCAACATCCCATAGACTGTATCATTGGTATTACAGGAGTGGTGCAACCAGATACGTACTGTACACTGCTGAGGTAGGACTCAGTGTGTCAAAACATGTGTCTTGCCATCTCCCCCTCCCTATGAAGGCCCAGCTCATTTCATTTAAAGGTTGCTCTGCTCTGGTCTGGGTCCTGTAAGAACTAGGCCCCTCCCCCAGGGTTTCCCTCGTTAAAAGAGGCAGCACTAGGTGAAGACTTTGAGCGCTCTACTACCTGCACTGTAATAACCCTGTCTGATATCCCTCTTAACCTCTGACCCTGCAAGGATCCGCCAACAGCTATAGCGGCAGTGTTGTGTCTGCTCTGCTCGCTCGATCACTTACTGCCTCATCCAATCCCACGGGGGGACCATGCACTGATAAAGATAGGCTTACAGTGTGACAGTGAGGTGTGCTGAGGCACGCTGTCGAGTGAAGTCTCCACAATCACACTGTCATATATATTTCAACTGCTCTCCTCTCTCTGTTAACCCTTTCACTGCAGAAAGGCACCTGGTATGACCTTACCACAGCTTCATACATGCAGAAAAAGCCTTATCACAGATCTCTAAAATTTGACTAAATAAGGTTCTGATAGATTTGACTTCATTTTTACAAATGCCCCTTGGGTAACCCTTTGGGCATCCCAGCTGACTCACAATGTTGGCATGGTATTGTCTCATTCATGCAAAAGAAAACTTTTCTCTAAACTGACCTCCGATTAGTTTGGAATAAACTATTGACTGTGAGGTGCTGTACAATTTGTTTCCTGTGCCTGCTCATACCATGTTAGATCTTATACCTTCATTTGAACTCTACACCTTTTATCAGCTAATGCACTGTAAGTTGCTTTAAGAAATGACATCTGCCAATGAATAAAAGAAAACAGATAACTCAAAAGTGTCTACCATAACCCTTCAAGGCATCTCATATGGCCCTTTAAATTCTTCACTCAGGCTAATAAATAGCAATTCACATATTGTTTTACAAAAGAACATATATGAAGACCAATATATTCCTTGTGAGTTAACAAAATACCTCCAAAGTAACTTTCTTTTTAAATATATGACAGAAAAATTTTGCAATTATTTGTGTGTGCAGTATCCTTTCTTGACTGAAAGCCAGCTAACATATAACATTTTCATCCACACATTCATGGAGCTCACAGCTCTTCCCAATTTCACATTTCACAAGTTCTTCAAAATTTACATCTTTTGTCGTATTCACTGTGAATTTAATCAGACATCGGCCAAAATATCAACACCAGTACCAGCCTTTCTCCTCTGTTTTGTTTGTTTGTCAGCCTTTATTTATTTATTCTTTTTCGAACAAAGACACAAAAATGCAAGTTCCTACAAACTTTAACACGGAAGAGATCAAGGATATTTAATTTGGACCTGTTTGAGTGGCCGCAGCTATCAAAATTGAAAAATGTGGAATGCAGAAATGACCTGCATATAGCACATTGACAAAGACTAAAGTTCCACTCATATTGTTTGGGTTTGACATGCTTTTTAAAAGTTGGAAGACACTAAATGAAATTACAAAGGAAATAAATATCACTGATACAGTAATCTAAACAGGATCAAAGGAAACACTTGTCTCAAAGGATTTACTGTACAGAGAAAAAGAAAGAGGACCTCTTTTGAGTAAAAGTGCTGACAGTGGTACGTCATGTGGTTTGACATGGGTTCGGATACTCCACATCCCTCATTTCACTCAGTTGTCCCTCGATGAATCAGATCCATATCTGATATTGTTCTTGATGTTATTACCATCTGATGTCAATTTGACACAGTGTAGGAAACCTGGCCTGTACCACCAAGCAATCAAGAACCACTTACAGACATATACACACATAGTAGTATGCGTACACTAAATCAGAACCACACACACACACCTTCACACAGATTAGGTATGCGTAAATACATCCACCCACGCACCCACCCACCCACACACATGCACACAAACACAGACAAATACAAATTAGTCATGTGTGAATATACACACAAAAACACACACAAGCACACACACAAAGACCCACACAGTTTAGTCAAGTGTGAACACACACACACACACACACACACACACACACACACACACACACAAAGATTAGTCATGTGTAAATAGTTGCCCATGTTTGGAGAGACCACCTGTTCATTCTGGATGCAAAAGAAGCCCTGGCACACCATGAGAAGGGTTAACACTTTTTTTTTAAAGGGGGGGTGGGGTGGGGTGGGGGGGGAGCTGTTGGCACCCCAGACTGGGACGTGCCCCACACTGTGTGGACCGGATAAGGCAGTTCGGTTTGGCGGGATGGAAGCCCACTCCTGGACCGCTCAACGTCTTCCCAAACACTCCCAAATCCACCAGTATCTCTGCGGGAAGCCAGCATGCTCCTCTATAACATTCGCCTTCCTTTTGCTCAGACACAAACATTTGATTGATTCATCCCACTCTCTATCAGCTTGATGTATTACACTTATACATATACTAATGTTTTTTACTAATGTCAAGTCTAGTTTATATATATGTACATAGGCCTCCTCATTAGACCATATCAAGAATGATGTGAATAATTGAGAGTAATTCAAATAACTGTCCACATCACAGTGGTAGTATCAGTACCTACCTGAGGATATTTACTAGACATATATTACTTAACACACATACTTAAGTCAGTCTAACCTAAAATGATTCTTTTGATTTGAATTCAAATTGGTGTAAAGTCTCACTCTCATAAAGTGGGCATAATCACTTACAAACACAGGGATGCTATACAAGGGCTATCTCTGCAACTAGTTGTTTATAATCCCCTTTGGTAGAGAGTTCACTGAGCCCAAACTGGTGGGGGCAATGGTTATCTGACATAGCAGACTGAGTCATATCAAAGCAAATGAACTGTAGTGTGAGGCCAGTAACAATATGTCACAAAACAGAGACCAAAACTGTATGTGTGTTACAACATAGAAAAATGAAAATTGTTAAAAAGAGGTGGTGAAGAGGTATTGGTGAAAAGGCCCCTTAAATGACGAAAACCACACACCTGCATGAAAGAGCAGCTCCAGAGCACAGCTAGAACATCTGTTGAGAACATCACAACCACATCAACATCCCACTCAACTGCTCCAACTCAATAAAAATCAACCACAAAACAAAACACGAACACTCTCAAGAATCATTTTTGATCTCTTGCAAAATCGAGACTTTCGTTTCCGGGAAATGAGGAAGGAACTTCCCACTTCTGCTCTTTAAAGAATTGGAATTTGCGTTTGACTTTGAAAGCCGTAATCGCAGATATCAAAGACAGCTCTTCTAAGCAAACAGGGAGCCCTCTTCAACAATGAAATCAAAGTGGTGTTTGCGATCTACAATTTGAGGAGTTGCACAGGTAGAGAGCCTCATTATCCCTGCCTCCAGTTCATCAACACGTCAGCTCTCCCATCAAACTCGCAAAAAAGTTACACGACACGCAATATGAAACACCACAAAAAATCTTAACAATCACCTCATGAGAAAATAGTAATCTTGTCTTTCAGCTGAAAAAAAAGGAAAAATGTTATAAGAAGCTATGAATTTGGTGGAGCTGAATAGGATGTTGGTACATGTTTTACTAAAGGAAATATAATGGCACACTATTATTAGATCACATTAATCATTACTGTGCCAAAGGCACTGACAGCGGCACTGAAAAGGATTGAAAACGTTGGTAATGGATATAAATTACCCATTGTGTGATAAAAGGATTTTTTACTAAGAAGGTAGGAATAAAACAGAAAGCGTCTGAAAGCCTGTGTATAAAATATGAAATAATACAGGTTATCTGAGTGGAATTGAAATCTATGTAGGATCAGATAGGGAAGAGAAGCCTTAAGTTAGAGTGATATAAAAATATAAAAAATTAAAAAGCTTAAATTGTACCCAGATGATGGGGGGTACAGTAATGGGAGTGGTGAGGTGGGAGGGATTTGACAGAGCTCTGTCATATGGGATGGTGATAATGAGTCACATCTCTCTCATTCAGTTATTTATTGCTGACTTGGCTCACAAACAAAAGATCAATAATTTTGAGCAAATCTAATGTTGTCCCTGGAGCTAATGGTGCAGTCCATCAGGCCTGGTGTCTGTACATCAGAAATGAACCACCATTCTTTCCCATACTTATTTGGAATTAAACATTATATACATAAACTGTTACAGTATTCACATACTGTATCACACACTTGGATTTCTCCAAAAATCCCTCGCACCCTTTCAAACACAGTCGTACGCATAGATCCCAAGTACTTGTACAAGAATGTCTAAAGAGAGTGGAAATTATGCATTGCAATAATAATATGTGTCTTCCTTTTTTAGGCTTCACGTCACTTTAATTCTATGTCTTACAATACAGCAGACACAAAAAATGTGCGTATCTTATTACACAACAATGGAACAATTCACACCATCTTCATTGTCACAAAAAAGATACAATCACTTTTTCCAAATACACAATATACACACAAACACACATGCACTCACAGAGCACACACACCTCTGATGACATCAACTCAATTCAGTCCCCCACCCCCACTGGCCCTCTCATCATTTTGAGCTTGACCTGCTCTGCCTGCCTCCCTGCTACAGGTGCTCACTCAGGGAGAGGCCCACACAGGAAGAACAACAAACAGTGGCATCCCACGGAAAGAGAACTGCTGTGATGTTCTTTAGAAAGGCCAACAACATCTCCTCAGAGAGCCTTTGAGAAAACTCTACCTCCTGCTGTCACAAACCCCACATACAAAACCTTTTAAACAGCTCCTCTTGCAAAGGAGATATTAAAATTCACATTAATACCCAGGGATCCCATTAACTAAGTTTGGACGTCTTTCACACTTTGTTAGCTGAAATGTTCAAGGCAAAAGTATATATGAAATATCTTGTATTTTTACCTTTTTAATGTAACGCTCACATCTGTCGCACCTCATTCCACTCCATCACCTTTGCATTCTATGACATAAATATTGATCATAACTTTTGGTGTTTTCTTCTGTAATTTTAATTGATATCTGGAGATTGTTGGAGATGAACATGGGGAGAGAAACAAACACTGCATTAATGACACTCTCACAGGTTTGTCTTCTTTCTTCAAGAGAAGCATCCGAGAAATCACAAAAATAACAGATCATTAGCACTAACACAAAGAGTAAAAAGACACCAAACACTTTACATGTTGAGAATCACAGTGACGAGCAAGGACTACAAATCTCATTTGACAAAGATAACAATCTAAATCCTCCTTTTCCATTTTTAAACATTGCAAAAAATAATAATAAAAAACTATTCTACAGCATTCTACAGGTAAAAAAGCAAAGCTTTGTCTTTCTAATTTTTTTAATTTGAACAGTAGCAATGACATATATCTTAGTAAATTCATACAGACAGAATTCCCTGCTGTTTTGAAGAACTCCTTCTCACTTAGAGATGTGCCTGGCGCCCTCAGCCAAGGGGTTCTCCAGACACTCCGTCAATGCCTACTGAACATGGACCACTCCTTAGCAATGTCTTGCATCCTTTTCATCTCAGTATCAAACATAACTTTTTGAAAGGAAAGAGCTCCCTGAACACAAAAATGTCATTTTTCAAAATGCATTTAAATACAGAGGAAGGGTTTTTTTTCTTTCTTCTTTGTTTTCATCAAGTATGTCGTTTTGAATCAAAGCAGTCCTTACAATCCCCATCACAGTGCTGCCTGGTAATATATCATTTGTGTTGATGCAATATTAAATTCACATATCACAAGTCAAAAAGGGCAAAATGACAGATCGTAGCTGAACTAAATTATTAAGGTGTAATGCACACTGATCTTGGTCTCGTTCACGTGTGTATAAAATGGAGGGTTGGATTCTGGCAATATTTTTAACAAATGTAAAATTTTCAGATTTTGCAGGACATTATTAATCCAAATGTGTGCCACCTCAGGTCCCCTTATGCATGATCAAAAGCTGTGAGAACACAGTTTGCGCTTGTAAGGAATTCTGTTTGTTTTCCACCCTTTTGAGTTTGGAGAATGCAGACTATTATCAGATTACAATAATCTATTGCTTAAGAGTTTAAGAAACACAGTTGAAATGGTGATATTCTGAAAGTTTGCGTTTTACTGTTTTTACATCAAACTTTGGGTCAAACCCTTCCATGTTCAACATGGAATCACCAGAACGGTGCGGGAAGATTTATTTCAATAATTCTTCCTCATAAAATGAGATATCCTTTTTAGATTTGCCCTAAGTGACACACATTACATACCCCCTTGGTGTGGCATTGAGGCCATTGTCAATGTATTTAAAGTTCTTGAATTTACAACGCCAGTTATGTGCCCGAGACCAGATAAAAGCTTATGGTGATACAAGGCCTGACTCCCCATGGAGATAATGAGGACCTTACTTGCAAAGTTGGCAAAGCTTTCCCTAAGAGTGAGAGAATCAAGACTGACTGAACTCAAACAGCAAGATATTCCCCCTTATCAGCACAAAAAGAACAGCAGTAGCAAAGACTGCCCTAAAAATTAAACTCTTTTATTGCCGTCACATCTTGACTTATGGCGTGTGTTCACTCAACACTAAATGCTGTTGAGGGAGCGAGTATGATTTTGATTACAACTGGTGAAGATGTGATCATCTAAACGAGACATGGGGTACTGCGATGTTCCCTACGCTTACTGATCATTACACATTTCTTATCAATCAAAAACTTTGGAGCTTCTACAGTTGTAGCTCCTCTTATGAGATTGACCTCTCAGGCTGTAAAGTACAGCTTTAAATCTCAAGTGTGAATATGATGCTGATGGGAATCTGTTTATTCTTTCAGATCTTGTGGGTGGGTATACAGGGATTCAAATGTGGGTTTTTTAACTGGAAAGCCCAGAAGCTGGACCGGTGACCCACTTCAAGTCATGACCACCATTAGTGTCCCTATCGCATATTACCAAACAAATCCACGTGCGCATTAACAGTGCTGAAAATTCAATTTGCGCTTTGTCTGCCGCTGCCTTACCCTAACGATGGTCTTTTTTAAACAACAGAGCACCGAGGAGTCGTTAGGGCTCTCTCTTCATTACTTCAAAAAACCAATCATTAGACACCAGAGTATATACGTAATTAGAAAATCACTTCCTTTGCAATCCTGGCTAAGTAGTTTACATACTGTAATTACAGGGACAAAATCAATTTTTAATCATTTCACTGATTGGGCTCATCAGCTCAGTGGGAACATTGTATCCTGCTTGTTGTGCAAAAGCAACATCTGGGCTAAAACAATTACCCTTTTGTGTTCCAAACTATTCAAAAAGCCTTTCTACAAAAACCACTGCTGCCATGAAGCCGGATTTCAGCCATCATTTTGCCCTTGACTGGTGTACAGTACATCGTATTAAGAGCGTGATAAATCGATGCACTGTAATAAACTGCTCGCAAGAAAAGCAACATATTGCTTTTCCAACACCTTTTTTTAATCCAGTCTGAAGAAAGTAGATTTTGTTTTTTCCAACAAAAATATCACTTATTTAATACTGGGTGTTATATTCAGCTGACAATTAAAGTGGTATTTAACAACCCACATACTATGTTTACAAAGCCAGAACTGAGAGCTCCTAATAATTTTTGTTATGTTCTGAAGCCTACATGAATAATTGTATAGTAACAAAACAATAAGGGTGATACTGTATTAAGATATATGTATCTTATAAAAGACAGTTATTTTTGATTTTTTTTTTTTTCAGGCTTCACTGCATGACAGTGGATGTATTCTTCTTGGCAAAAGTAAACACCATTCTGTTTTTGTCTTAACCTTCCCTTTCTTTGAAAACTACAAAGAATACAATTTTGAAAAATCAGTTAATGCATTGATCCAGAGTGATGTATGCAAATTCCACTTGCTTGTTTTCTGATCAATAAGGTTAATTAAAATATTCAATTTATTTCACTTTGGGATACTGTTGGAATATCATCCTGAGAATTCATTATTCTGTCCCTCCACCTCCATGGAAATAACCAGCACATAAAGGATCAAATGGCCACAAGTACAAGCTAAGCATACTATATGACCACAAAGACAATGCACAGGCATGCCATCAACTATAATCAGACTATTTTCTCAAATAAAGTAATACATAAGCCAGTAAGTAAGACAAGTAAAACAGAAATTGACTTTAACTTGGCTATTTTGACATATTTGCATCAATCATCACAAATAACTAGTGGCCTGCGTTACAACATTCATAGGCATTAATTGAGGGTTGTCTCACATGGCTCTCTGAGAACTGCCGTGTGTGCTTCGTGGTAGTTGTAGTGTACAGATTAATAATGGACGCTTTTTGAAATTATTATTATTCCCAAAATGGTCTTTTGTGATTTCCTTTGAAGGGGGAAGCGCTTGGAAGTGTAGTCTGTGATGGGGGCTGCTCATTTAGAAAGCTTTCCAATTATACAATTAGTGGGGAATGTAGGGCAGAATCCTCCATGTTCTGATCAGTGCGACCCCAGAAAATGAGCAGCTTTTCTTCCTCACTAGTCATGTTAAGAAAACATATAGGATACGGATATTCTGCCACTAGCCCAGGGTGGACAAGGCCCAGACACATCATCATAGAAAGAAATAAACCATGACCTTACTTGATGACAACAAATTCAATGCACAACAGCTAAGGCATCTGACTATTCTGCTTGAATGCTGCCATTTGGAGTCTTTTTTTTTTTTTTGCTTTTCATTCAGTTGTGCTTTTGGGAGAATGAGAGGCTATGGCGGCCCATGTCCAAAACACCCAATTACACGACTGATTGTGTTTTTGAGGTGAAGTGATTTTTTATTGTTTGTCCTCTGAATTGTCCTCCTACTATGCAACGGCACTAACTGTAATATTTTAATATGAAAAAAAGTCTAAGTACCATCTGTTTGCCTGTGGATTTTCAGTAATCGCTCTTTACTGATTACTCTGATGACTATATGAACCTCTTAAATAATTATCCAGCAATGAAAAATGTTAAATAATTATTATCATTAACTCCACCACTACTGTAGCTACTCTACAAAATGCCACGGTAACTGTGAATAACAGTGTGTCTATTCTACCTATCTACAAAGATTACTACTTTTTATTGCACATACTGTAAATCTAAATACAGGGAAGGAATTCACTCTGGCCTTACTAGATATCAGAACACACTTACTGGTGACTGCTTTTAATGGTATCACTTCTCATTCAGTGGTATGTTGAGCAAAATTTGATTGTATAAAAAGGATTAATTGATGCTGGTGTGAAAATTTGTTAGGATGAGCATGTGTTTGTGAGAGATCCAATATGACTCATATCATTCTCAGTTACTATTCCTTAAGTCTAAACACATGCCGAAAAATGTAACATCAATTTGGAGGATAAAATGTTGCCAGAGTAAAAAAAAAAAATATGAGAAACACTTCAGATGAATTGCTCGTTATTACAAAATATTTTTAAATAGACGTTTAAACAATATATCAGATAATAAAGTATATTTCCATGGGATGTATGAGCTCATACCAGTACTCAAAGGGAAAAAAATCCATATTTTCTAACTAACAAAACTAAACTATCTTGAAATTGAACAGCAATACCCCCGGTATATCTTTCAATAAAACCAAACATGCTCAGAATGACACCAGCCTATAATTTGACTTTAATTTCTAAGCACTGTAGGCTATGTAAGACATCTGTAGTGTAGGCTAGACTCTTTCTACAGGTTTTTTTAATAAAATATTATAGCTTTTGCTGCTTCCAGAGAAAGGGTTTCATTGATTAGCACTTTATGACAATCAATTTCTACAAACTGACTTGACCCCACACAGGACATTTGTGTGTTCTGAATTAAGAGAAAGGAGCCATATGCGGAAAAAGGTGTTTGTGATTATCCAGAGGGGACAAGAGCAGGATGCTTAGCATCACCCCCAAAGTATCATCTGTATCCCTCATTTTCACATAATTTGAAGATGCGGTTTTGAGACAACGCTCAAACTGCGGGCAGGCTTCATCAGTCGGGGCTGATGCAGACAGATAATTCACCAAACTGTCACATGATCTTCCATCAGTCTAAGAGATGGGAATATATTGCCACAAGCTCAGGGAATAATGGGTGCACCTGTTTACCGTGTCACCTCTGTTTGCTAATTGTCTCCTTGAGCTACATTGGGAAGTAAATGCATCTCTGTTTTTGACAGGCGGCGTTTATTTAGAAATCACATTACTTCAAGCGCAATTGTTCTTTTGTCTGGATGAAAGTAAATGAAGTGTTGTGATTCAGATTGTGCTTCCTGATTAGGGAGGTGACAGTGCTCCGCAAAAGTTCATACCCACTTGTTTACTCTGGCTTAAAGAGGAAAGATGACAGACATCTTTAATATCCTCCTGTTTAAATTATCAATTGACATGCCAGTAATCCATACCTGCAACCTCCCCAATCAAGTTTATACCTCCGAGATCTGAGACAATTGCTTTTTGAGGGGAAGACATGCCCCTGTAAACAAGGCAGGCAAACCAGGATATTCAATGCAATGGTTTCATTATAATTGCTGCTTTGAAACTCTGTCATCCAAACCATCACAGCTTTTAAAATTAAACATCTATCCTCTTCTTAATTATTGGCACTTTTTCCAGCATTGTGCCCATTTCTTATTATCTGTGAGGTAGTTTTGATCTAAAAACTACAACATTGCTACACGCACAACACCAACACTACCAAAAGTATGTAAAATAAATATTATTGTGTGGTGTAAATGCCATTGTATCCAAAAGTTCAACTGAATAATGATAACATTTGTATCACTTGATTTTCCACAGAAGATTGCCCTAGTATACAGTGTCAATTTCATATTCTGACTCCACCCCAAAATCCAACATACTATGCACAGACCCCACTTAATATCCAGGCAATGAACTCATACAATGGTTCTGAGTGTGCCTATTGACCGTATGAGACAGCTAAACCCAATAGTCTACAGCCTACATGAGATACACCACCCCCATCACCTTTTAGTTCCCAGCCTAAAAACCATCTAACCCATCTTCTGTTTGCATGCACTCCACAGCTTTGGCTGTGCACATAGCAATGATCAAGGGCATTCTATACTGCTTCTAATGCGGTTGGTTCTTTACCATACTGTAATAACTAATTATTTTTGTTGTTATAAATGAAGGCAAGGTTATTTTGAAAGACGCATTCCCCTCTGATTAAATCTGACTGAGTCCCTCATGAATGCACCTTGTTTTTTTCTTCCCAACTTTCTTAAGCATGAATCAACATCTCTCAAAGGGCTAAATACAGTATGGCACAAGCTATAACAAGCTACAACAGTAACTATTTCCTTTACTTATCTAAAAAATGATAAGTAATGATGACCTGCACAATATACTTATTTTCAGAGAGTGATTAAACTAAGAATGTTGTGTGTTAGGAATGTCATTTTACCAAAATGGTCTCTTGATTTACTTTTCAAATCCCCTCTCACAACACTTCATTTCCACCCTGCCATCAATTACTGTTCATCCCAGTTTTTCATCTTACTCAAATACACAGCAAGTATGTGTGGACACACAAATGCACATGTGTTCAGTATATTAATCTTTGGTTTATCATCTTCGGTTATTTTTCATAAGAAAAATAAAAAGGTACGGCTTTTCTCAAGAATCTTTACAAAAATAAAACTGTGGAGAAAAAAAAGGAAAAAAGAAAAAAAACACATACACATAGTGAAAGTGTCACCCAATCCTGCTTTAAAAGGTTCCCGCATAATGCAAGACAAATAAGCAGGCAAGAAAAACTATGTGAACTACACGTCCTTTCTCTTTAAAGTAATGCGTAACCTAGTAACTTAGTTTCGGCTGGCCTCCCATACTGTCTGCAGGGGCAGAGGCAGGAGCACAGATGCGGGTCTCAAAACAGGCCACCCCCGGAGCTTGCAAGGGAATTCCAATCACCACCGCTATTTCAATAGAGTGCCAAAAGAAACAGACACAAAAAAAGCCACACTTGCCTTAAGTCACATTCTAAATTGGCTCCCAGGAGCTTTTACCCTACCTTGTTCACCAAAGGCATTGTGTATGTTTTCTGAGAGTTTAGCATATGCCAGGTAACCTGAGATCTCCAGCACGCACACATTGTTACAAGAAGTTGTTTTTTCCTAAAGTATTTCCCATCAGGAGCTTAATTAAATTCAAAATAGTTCATGTATATCTATTATCTTGGATTTTGAATTCCCGCTGCATGCCACATTACAGACATGTGATTGTGAGAGAGACGGAGAGAGTTTTGTAAGTCGTGTAAAGTGAGCCCACCTCCCATTCCTATTTAATCTTGATAAGAGAGTCTCAGGGTGTGCTGTTTGCTGCATTTCCTCACTTTGAAGCACTTTAGAGGGGTTCTGAGAAGCCTGAATGGGAACTGACCCCCCTCCTCCCACCCCACCCTACTTTTCTTTACTCTTACTGCCTTACAAGTTCTAAAGCATACAGGCCTGCTTTAAACTGAAGTTTCAAATGTGTGTTTTAATCTGAATTGTGTGATATCGGACTGCAATGTCATTTTTTCTTTGCCTATGCAAAAGCAAAAAAGAAATCCACAGCCAGCTTCACAACCAACTTCCACAACGAAGTCTACCCTGGAAAAAGTTAAGGTGGGTCACATTCACAGTAGCCTGCGAGACACTTGGGACAGTTTTAAGAGAAATCTGGTGTGGAGGTGGTCTGAGGTCAAGTACTCAGTGCCTGGCATCACATGTTATTAGGACAAGGCTCAGACTGGAGTCAAACCCCATCAATCTGAAGGGAGCAGAAGGTTTATTTGCATTGTCTTTCTTTTTAGTGATTGTTAAACTGGAGCTATAACCAATTACATCAGTTATGATTATTATCAGTTATCTGCAAAGTCAAAAAATGAGAAGACTAAGCGCAGGTAGAAGTAGTGGAAGAAGAAGAAGAAGACAAAAGAGATTAAGACCCAATCTATCCAATGGACATAACCTGCATGCATATAAATGAATGTGTCATAGATGTGGTGTGAATAAACACCTGAAAAAGTACACATGTTGCGCCAGTTTTCTGTAAAGGCATGAGTGTTGGAATTGCTAACTTGCACAGGGTGCAGGATGCAGATAATTTGGTTAGTGTAAAGACCATCACAGTCAGGAGCAGTATATATGCAGAAAGCGCATTTGGGAAGAGTTTCTATAAGTGTTAAGGAGGAGGATACATTTATTGATTGTTGTGAATAAAGGACATTGGATGTTTCCATTCGACAAATGTGCAAAAGCAGTGGCCTGTTGATGGTGAAGTGTGAATGATTTCCTACACTGTGTGTAAAAGTGTCACACAGTGTTCACACCCTTGCACAATCCACATATTGCACCTTTTAAGAGGCAAACAAACAAATGTATTTACGAAATAGGTAAACTTGCAAAGATTAACCTTTACCTTATAGACATATAAAACACCAGAGGTAAATAACACCAAAATGAGAGGAAAAGACAAGGCATAGTCTAACCTGGATGTAAGTTGAGAAATGCTAAAATAATGGGGGAAGGCAGTGAAGTGTTGACTTAACAAAGGATCCCAGGAAAAAAACAATTTCCCTCCCGACAACCGCCTGGCAGACGAAGTTAACATTTTCACAGAAAATATTCCTTGCCTCCAATAGTCCGATGTAATTCATTTTCCATCTCTGTTCATTAATCATTGTTAAAATTAGTGATCCATTTCTTCCACTCTGCCATCTGCACTCAGCTTCGTTACAAACATGACACCTTCCCGCATAATAAAAGCTGACAACTACGAGGATGCCTTTCCAAATAGCTTTCTGCATATATGCACCTCTACAACTGATGCTGTTGTCAGAGAAAAGTAGGTTATTTAAGCAGAGTTCCTGCTTTAACTATCCACACACACACACACACACACACACAAACACATCCAAAAACACACAAAAGCATAGAAAACATATACACAAAGTAGAACATCCTACAATTACATCTCACCATTACAACCCCCCCCCCCCCCCACACACACACACACACACACACATGCAAACACACACACAGTTTTCCTTTAACAGGTTAAGTTGATGATCTGAAACTCTTTCAAAATTATGGGAAAAACAACAGCAAACAATACCAAGAGGGATAACAAAGGAACTTTTGTCATTCTTAATTTTTTGTTTGCGCAGGCATGATTTCATTTCATGTTAGATTAATGCACCATTTTTTTCTTTTCTTTTTTTAAGGTCCTTGGGAACAGGTTTTTTGGTTGGTAATGTGATCATGCATGTTTTTCTACTTCTGCATCATGCCTTTTACTTAAATTTGGAAAAAAGTGGAGCATGACCTAAGAATTGAAAACTTGAAAACTTCAGTTTTATGTAAAAATCTGAAGACTTGGAGTGCATTAGTAGTGGGTGGGTTAGACATGAAAAGCCCTTTGTTCTTTGTTTTTTTAAAGAAAGTGCCTCAGATGGATGAAGAAGTGGCCTGAACACCGGAGCCCGTCCACTGGGGAAAGAGGGCCGAATAATAAGCAGCCTTCGCCAGATGATGCACATCTTTAAACATGCAGCCCCTCTGCAATCCCCACATATCCAGCCCAGAAGTCACTGTTTGCCTTCCCCAGTCCTCCACGCAGGTCCCCTCAGCCCCCTCCCCAGCCCCCATCAGCTAACAGGCACAAGATACGGCCTCCCCTGCGAGGTGTCGCTGGAAGCCTGTGGCACAGTAAATTAATCTATATAATGCCCTGAAAGAGCTGGCTTTTTCACACTGCTTACTGCCAAGACCCCTGAAGAACAGGGGCTATGTAGTGATTCAGCTGCTCATAGTCCCCCCCCCCACCACCACACACACACACACACACACACACATTACCTCATCCCCAGCATTTCACAAAGCTACCTGTTTTGACATTTGAATCAAATAAAACTGCTAAAAAAGATTAATAAATACATGTCTTCATGCTTCCCTCTGCACAAGAAGAAGACAAGAGGAAGCAATGGCTTCTTTCTTCTATTTGCTAATTTTGTTCTAAAACAGCCCCCCCCATCTGAAGGCTGCATACTGACACATTTAATTTCAGGTTCTCAGCACATCTGAATTACAGAAAACTGACGGGGATGGAGGCCAGGCCTCTCTGGGCTGATTAGCATCATTTAAGAAAGTGTTCACTCCACTTGCTTTAGCAACCGCCAAGCCTCCAAGATGGTGGGGGGGGGGGGTGGCTTTCAGCATTGGAAGTCAATATCAAGTAATCTCATTTGAATTTAATATGGACACCCTCAACCATGCTGGGCAATCTCATACTTGTTTTCCCTCATTGTGCTTCCAATTTTTCTCTCAGGGTCTTTGTGACATCACATTAATAAATATATACGTATAACGATCTAAACAATGTCCAGTTGAAATGTAAAAAAATAAAGAGAGGAACATTTTTCCTCAATTAGATAAGCCATGCAAATGGCTTAAAATTTTGTAAAGCTTTGAGAAAATCCTACTTATGGCTGCAATCTTGTGCCAAAAAGTTCATCTGGCCTGTAAATTTAAGCATGGATTACAAATATTCAAATCATGAGCTTACTGTTCAAATAAACATTTCCAACAGGGGGAAAGTTGCAAGCTATACACATTCAATATAATTCCTTCCACAGCAACCCCCCTCCCCCACCCCCCACCCTTAATAAAACAAAAAGTGAACATAACGAGTCAAACGCTTTGCTTTTTGCTTTTGTCAAACTGAATAAACAATCATAATACTCCCTTTAATTAATGTAATTGTAACCACCTATACAATTACAGTGGTAAGGGCCAGGCAACTTCTAATATCCCGCATGGGACAATAGAGCACATTATTACAGTTTAAAGAAAAACGGCTTAAGTTGGTCAGCTGCTTGCCACATGGTATAAATAAGAGGACTGAAGTCACAATTATTCCAGCTTTATTAAGCCCCTGATCACTGCTTTTATCAGGAACACATCCCATGGGTCCCGGCTATGAGGATTTGCCATGAAAGAGGAGTGGGTGGGTGGGGGGGGGGGGTGGAATTGAGTTTCACTTAAGACCTTGACCTTGAACCTTGACCCCTCACTGTCTTTTCAACAGCAGCCATGTGCAACCACCTTGGAGGAGAAAGATAAATGGGGCTTTGTGATGACAGCCGGTGTTACCCCAGGATTAAAATAGCCCCTCACACACCACGAGTCCTGCATTAAAGTCTTCCACATTTGCAAAATTGCAAACAGATGCAACTCAAGTACCTGCAAATAATCTGCCAAGACCAATTTCAAAAGGGAGATTTCAAAATATGTGGAAGTCATTAGGACGAGTATTATTTTTGCGATGAATAGGCGCCAGGAGTGTCTCAAGAAGCAGATGGGCGCTACTTTTACTTATAAAAAAAGGCCAACTTGTTATTCCACCACAAATGAAGATATATAACTTGTATGAAACAATTACTTTAAGACATTGAAGTTTCAAAAGCAACAGAGAATGTCAAATCTCCTTTTTTGTTCAGAGCACAATCTTTCATCTTCTGTAAGTGTTTTCCTTTTCTCGACAGATGAAAAATAAGACAAAGAGATCTAACAACGGTGTTTAAAAACAAAAAGAATTACGGCTTTTTTATCTGTATATGAAAAGCTTTTTTGAATTTAAATAATGTGCTGCTGTTGCTGTTTTTGTTGTTAAAGTAACAGTATCTGAAGTTTTCAGCTCTTTCCAAAGAGCCCCTCTTACTGTAGCTTAAAAAAAACTGAAAATACAGTACAGCACATTCTAATTAAAAAGGAGTTAAACAGAGAAGAGCAACAAACTCCATTAGAATGCACATCAAACAGATGCCAAATGCCATTCTGTATGCATCTTTAAGGAAGAAAAAGGAATAATAAATTAAAGTGTATTACTCTCTCATTTGCCAGCACTGATTTATTCCTTTCCTATTTCAAAAAAATATTTATATCAAATAAAACATGATTAGCAAGATGAAAGGTTAGCAATCTTAGAAGCAGAATGACTCTTTAGCCCCCAAATTTCTCAAAATCATTGCCTTGAAACAATAAGCATTCAATCGCATTCCTCACAACTGTAAAAGTAGGAAGTGTTTTAGGCATTCCACCCACAACAAACACGTTCTATTTTCGTATTCTGGGGACACAATCAAGAGCGGGTGAATTCAAGGAATGCGGAATATTGAACAATTTCGCTCAGCCACCCATATTATTCTTTCCTGTCTCATTGTAGCTGGCAAAAGAAAATTCTGTAATTGAGTAGTACAGAACATGTGCCCTCCCTGCTCAAAGATGACAGATGGATTATAAAAACTTCAAAGGCGAGCATTTGGAGCACCAGGGGAGAGATAGTAGGTATTTGAACTATCATTCTTTACCCAGGAGACAATGGCAGTGTGACATGGCGCATACATCAAGGAATAGTGCAACCAGATAGACATAATCTGTCTTTTCACTATATATTTAACATCCTGTTATGAGCAAGTTTCAGCCAAGCACAAAATAAGGAGGGAGAAGAAAGGAAACGGGAATGTTATGTGCCCTGGCTCTAGGGCGCAGAGGTTAAAGGCTTCTGCTTTTTAATGTTGGTTTATCGTTATAGTTAACGCCTCTTCTTCCAAACAGAATTGGTAGGAGTACCCTGGATTGAAGTGTTTTTCTGTTTCTCACCTTGCATAAGAAACAGACCTGAAATGCAATTGTGTTAACATCAACAAAAATGTCTGCTGGACCTTAAACTTCAGTATAAAAGAAGCTAATTCTGTAAATTGACCGCCAGGTGACTTCTTTTTCCAAACATTAGGACTCATGTCCTAATGAAAAACCCACCTCTTTGGCATTTTAAAATATGGGAGCAGTCCAAAAAGGTAACTACTTTAGAGCATCAATGTCTTAATGTGCACATATATCGGAGAAAAAATGAGACACCACCAAAAAATGAATGAATATAAAAGTCAATATTCTCATGTAGAGGTGATTATTCCATCCATCCTTATGTAGAGGTGATTATTTCATCCACTAAAGCCCACTTTCACACCTCTCTCTGACCTCACAATGAAGGGGGCTTGAGGGGACAATGGCATAGGGAATGTTCATGAGGTGAGGTTTCTGACCAGGACCTCTTCACACACACACGCACGTACACACACCACCCTACCCCACCCCACACACACAGTGGCTCAGATAGGGGCTAATCAGTCCTGACCTCAACAGTCACACCATTTAACCCCAGTCGCTCAGCTCTGCTTCACCAAAGTGTGCCCAGCTTTCGCCGTGTTGATATAAATTCCACTGGGGCCTGACTTCCACCCTGCTTCTTCTGACCACTGACTAATGGCTGCTGTATCAGAGAGAACAGAGGGATTGTGCGCTCCAACTATATCACCATCAGTTATGTTTTGTTTGTTTTCTGTTCTTTTTTCTTTCTTTTTTGTCTTATTTTCCTATTTGATTTTTTACAGCTTTTTTGTGAAACTGACATCTTTTGACTTCTCTTGACCTGAAGTGCTTGTTGTTTGACCTTGGAGGCTTTCCCAGCTTGCATCTACCAATAACCTCTTTGTCCAGCTGTCAGCCAGGCGGTCACCTTTCTATGTCCATCAGGATTTTCATTTTAATCCCATTTGCTTATCCCATCAATGCTAAGGTTGTTTGGGTGTAATGGATTCCTTCACCATCTCTCTTTTCTGTCTCTCTTTTTTCTCACCACCTCATCATGAGAGAGTCATTGCCACAGAGGTACACTTAGAGCTATTTTCAAATCTTCAAATACAGAAAACTACAAAGACTACTGCTGTCACTCTGTCTGCACTGTCAGCACTACTACAGCTTGTATACTGATTAACAGAGAAGTAACTGCAATTAAAGTAACTTTTCATTATGCATTGTATTCCAAAACAAAGTGCAAGAGTTCCATAAAATTAGTCTGGGCCTTGATCTGCCAAAACTTTAATTATTTGATTGCTCAAGACTTACCAAGAGATAATCGGATTTCCATGGCACCATTTAAGTAATTGCAGTTAGTTTGTGATAATGGTCCATGTGCTGCATGGACCTGCAAACTGTACAGGAACACCTAATAAGGTGCCCATAGCATCCTTTACATAACCCGCTGCTCGAAACCCCAGTATCATATGCAGGGGTATAGCAGGAAGTCAGAGTGCAAATTTGCCATTCTTGTTGCTAACTATGCTGTTTGATTAAAACCGTACAAAAATGAGGCTGAACCTTTACAATTAAGATCACTTTCCAGATTAAGGACAACAACAAAAGCTAAGAGACTAGCTGCATCCAGAAAGGGAAATTGGATGAAAAAGGAAATAAGGGGAGGCATGACCTCCGGCACAGCACAAACACAAGCCGTCCCTGTATCAAATATTGTCCACAGCGGGAAAGAGAACCCCAGAGGATGTACTCCAAGGAGCTGGACTACAATGGGGCCACACACCAAAAGAGCAACCATCAAAGTCCCACATAGATGAAACAAAGCAAATGCATACACACAACAAGTACAACCATTTTCTCCCCTGATAAACAGATATTGCATTCATATGTTTAACAAAAACTGAAACTGTGATGGACACACCTCCTTTTTACCAAAAGGACAAGAGATGAGTGTAGGAATCTGTGAGTTTCAGCTCTGGTCATTTTTGAGAAGCGACCTCACATGTTCATATTAATTTTCAACAACACTGAGAATAAGGGACTTGCCTGTAAACTGCTTGTTTTTAACAAAATCAATGATGGCGATAAATCTCAAAACTTCCCAGATGTTTTCCACTGTTCTGCTTTTGTCAATTCATCAAGAAAAAAAACAATCATTTCATTAATACAGATCAATACTCTTGTGGGAATTTAATGAAGGTACACTTTTTGCAAAGCTCTTTTTGCCATTTTTCCTCCATTAAACTACTTTATAATTTATTTTCTTAGCAGATGCCCTTATCTATATTTTACAATTTATTTTCTTTAGCCCTTATCAAAGCCTAATAAATCTTGAAACTATGCAGATTATCCAAGGGCATTATATCACTGCCCATCTGTACAAATGTATGCTCGCGAATGCAATTCAGATTAGGCACCCAGCTTGAAGGAACAACAGCCAGGTTTTACCTGGGGCTCAAGCCTTCAACTCTGTATTTACTGTCCATGTCCAGTTGCCTTACAGCTACTCCTCTGTTCTCTAATATCACCTTTTCCGCTTTAACAATGATGTTGAAATGTAATCCAGTGGGCCTTGCGCACCCTGAAGAAGTAGCAACCATAGCAGAGGGAGACAGAAGGAAACAGGCAAAGTTTGGATCCATTGAAGCTACAGTGGGTACTACAAAAGGAGTACTTTTCAGTTGTTCCCATAATCACTGTGACTACCAATGCTGTAGTTAAGCACAGACATCCCAAGAAGCATGTAAAAACAAAAGATTCCATATTCAGGTAATTACTGATAATTATCAAAAATGCAGTTGTTTCTTCCTTTAACAAGACAGACTTGGTTTGGAGACAAGTGTCCAGTTGTGAGCTGGCCTGTAAGAAAGATTTAAATAGTCCTCATTCAAATTTGAATTGTCATAACTTATTTGACTTAAGATTTGGGCAGCAGAAAATATGATGAAGACTGCATGTTGAAAGGATTGTTTTTACATGCTTCTTGGGATGTCTGTGCTTAACCACAGCATTGGTATTCACAGATATTCTTGAAATTTGAAGTTGACACAGTAGTAATAAATGGATCTAACTGAAAGACTGAAGCTGAGACTGAATAAAGTCTGGCTTCAGCTGCATGCTTTTCTATGCTATAGTGAAGTGACCTGGAAACGGTATGAAAGAAGCAGACCATCAATGATGCCCCAGTTGACTGAGATGAAGAACTGGTGTTATATAGTGATACAAGACAATATCGACTAGTGTTGTTAAATAAATGGTGCCCTTGAAATGTACAGAGAGTAAAAATTCTGCATCTTGAAAACTGCAAGGGTGCAATAAGCAAAGCAAAGCTACCAGCCAGAGAATGGCCAGGTAAAGGAGAGACATGGAAGTAAACATGAAATCTAGAAAGATACAGGTGCACAGGACAGTTTTATTAAAAAAAAAAAAAAAACTTTTTGTTTTTAAATTTAAGAAGAAATGTGTCGATGTTTAAAACTTTGACACAAGACCGTGTATCTGATCTTGAGACGTGTAACATTTTTTGCAACAAGCATTTACAAAAGCTGACAATGTTGAATGACAAAGTAAATTGTATTGGTTGAATTTGATTTTCTTTCCTTTTTTCCTGAATGCATCACATAAAATTGTTGAAACATTTCAACCCTTACAGCAGCAAGTATATACACAGTTTCTTTAAAGGTATGTTACATTTCTTCATTTTTTACAATACACACTCTGACCAAAAGTGAGAATGTATGTGCAATGTATGTGTAATGTGCATTTTCGGATCTTTGTGCACAGCCCAATATGGTATAAAAGGAGAAGGCAAAATAAGCGATCACCTATTGTCTGTCATCTTTCTCCCAATTACATCAATCAGTTGTAAAGTAAAGGAAACAGAACAGAAGCATGGAAGTAAGATACAAAGACTAGAAATGATCAGAAATGAAAGGGGAAAAAAACATCAAATTTGAGAATATGATACTGATATATTATACTGAAAAAGGAAGGACTGACATCTTAAGACTTAAAAGTGAGAATAAAGAAAGCTGGGTGTCTGGGGAATTGTTAAAAAAACATTTTAAAATTCAGCTCCATAAATAAGGACAAATTCCCCAAAGTAAATACTATTTAGCACATACCCTGAGTTATGGTTAAAGGTATTTCACATGGCACTGAGAAATATTCCCCTACATCTTGGGCTCTAGACACCTGTACATATAATCTACTGGGGAATGGGAGGAAAGGGGGGTTCTTAGCTGGGGGGGGGGGGGGGGGGGCATGACAGTTAACAAGAGCAGACGCTATTCTACTTTCATCCTTATTTTTCATTTATTCTGTTGAATGAGAGAAACATGTTACCGTGAAACAACTTGTATAAAAAAGATGTAATGATGAATCAAGCTCATACCAACTTTTTCAGAGAGTGGTTTTCTCCTTCTCCAAGGTAAATCGTTGACCTTCAGTCCTTACATGTGAACTTCAGCTAGCCACAGGTTAACTACATGTACCCGACTGCCAGGCAAGAAAATTACAGGCTTTAACAGCGATGTAAATTAATGCACTTCTTGATCCCAACATATAAACTATGGCAGCATAATTGGTTCATTGTGAATCCCCCTCAATCAGTAGTTGCAATGCATCTTTAAAGTGGAACGTACAGTACACATCCTCCTTTTCCTGCAAGGATCTAATGGTATCCTGGAATTACACCTGCCAGAAAAACATTACAAAGGTTCCTAATCATTGGGACAAATAACATGTCATCATAAATATTCTGTCAAAAAATATGTATTTTTAAAAAAACATTTTCAGAGCTCTGCACTTTTAAACCATATTCTAGTCTTGACAAATGAACGTTTTCTTCGTAGAAAGATTTGTGTTCACATTTTGTAATGCTGACATCTTCATGCTGTGCAATCTTGTATGCAGTAATGAATGTTCTTTTCATAGTGGGTTTTCCACATATGTAGTATTTAAACCAAATATTTAAACAAAACAATAGTGCTAGTACCTTTAATTGCTGTTTTCTGTTTTTAATGGCAGAAGGTAAAACCCAAAACAAGAACCATTAAATGTGTTGGATTTTTATTACTATTACTATACGGCCCAATGTTTGGTTGAAATACTGGATCCATTAGGAGGAATGAACTGCACCTTGGTACACTGCATAAGGGGAAATATCTTCCTTTATACCTTCAAATCTCTAAATTAACAGACACCTCTGTGTTTCTGTATCAATCAGTATTGAACTCCCTGGATGAAATCTGTATAGTGAACTGTGATTTCAAAAAGAACAACAGAAAAATGTCAGCTGTCATAATAGGTGCTACTGTTGGCGCAAGCAAATTAAAAGATTATCCGGAAATGAGACACCAATCATTTTTTAAAGCTGTTAATCCATTAAAAGGCTTTGAAATAATCTAAATAATGGTCATGCCATAAAGAATGCATGCATAAAAATGAAACATGCAGAAAATGTCTAAAGTATGGGTGACACACTAGAGGTACCAATTAATCAAATATCTCACTGCACTTCAAATCCATGAAAAATAAGGAGCAGCGCAATAAAGCCGGCAAGGCAGCCGTCTGTCTCAATGTGTCGGACCTGCCTTTATCAGCAGGGACATGGAGATATCCCACAGCTTATTCAGAGCAGTCCACAGATACGATTAAGTGCATCATCTTTTTTTACACCATCAGGCTCCCTCTCTGGTTAGGAGACGTTAATTCACAGGGCCTGATCTGTCTCCAAGCAGAAAGACGCCAATGCTATCATTATCAGCCAAATCAACCAGCCGTTAAATGGTGGAATCAGGAGACATTTGCTCTCTCCACTATCACAGTGACATCATTACTGAAAGAATCAACAGCAGGAGCTGCCAGTCCGCAGGGGGCAGAAAAACAATAGAGCAGCTATAGCCCAGGCATCTCATCATGGCATTAAAAACGGTGGCTCCAAAATAATTCAGGGCTACCTGAGAAAGTAGGCCCTTCCTAGCACTGTCCATAAAATCCCACTGGCACTCTTCTAGAGCACACCCTGGGAAAAAAAGTATCTTTCCAGTTCAATTCAGGATCACTGGCAGATCCATGCTAACTGTAGCATTTGTCTTTTTTCCTGCCTGTGTCTAACATTACAGTTAATACTCACCTGCAAAACCCTTTCACAAATGATCTGCTCTCATATTTCCTAAATAATGTCACAAAGGTGTTTTAGATACCTCCTTGTACTAGTCTCTTGATGAAAAATCATCACCATTTTGTTAATATCCATTTTTAACCTCTGAGCCTGATTAACAACACTTACCCTCTGGTTACAAAGCTCTCATGCTACAGTGCTCCTGAATACCTCCACAGTTGCAATGCAATTTTAAAAAAAAAACTTTTTTTTTTCTTTCCCTTTTAAATCATCAGCCCTTCAAACACAGCCAAACTGCAGGACAAATAACATTTCATTTACTATGACACTCACATTTAATTGAAAACGGCACTATCAGCTTTTTAACCTTCACCTGCTGGAAATGGGGAAAAAAGCAAGTGTAGTTTAATTAACCAATAAAACAAAACATCCCCGACACTCTACACAAGCTTGGGAATGAGGCAGAGAGGCCTGAACTCTTGATATGTGGCCAGTTTAAGGCACAAAAAAGAGGTGGCTTCAAAATAACAATAATAAAAAAAACGATCACTGTATTTTGGATATCTGAATGGTAAAGATTACAAATTGTCAAAATATTTGTGACAGAGGAATTTCAACTGTTGAGCACACTGTTATTCTACAAAAGACCCATCTTCCTTGTGTAACAAGTATATGAAATGAGTGTAGACAGAAAACCTAAAATCCCCCAGGCTAAAAAAATCCAGCTATTGTAGTAATAACCCGTGAGACCTGGCTGGGAATGTGCAGCTTTCACAGGCACTTCTCATCCTATTTGTAGCTATGCCATTGATGTACTGTGTGCAGGTCACTCACTTTACAATAAGTTAAAACCCTTTAAAAGCAAGCATAACTTCTGGACCAAATACTCAGGTTTGCTGGTAATGTTTTTTTTTTTCTCTTCTTTCTTTCCTCTTTTTGTTCCACAAGGCAAGTTTCATTAAAGATCCAATTATGCAAATCAGGTCCAGGAGAGGCAGTTGAATATGCAGTATAATAGTGTACTGTAATAGTTCAATACAATATACTGCACCGGGCAGATTTACGAGGCAACATAACTGCTACGCCTCCATCCTTTCGAGAAAACCTCTTGATCATAATTAAAGGTACAGTGTCCTAATTTCCAACAGCCATCTTGCAGGGGCCCCCACTAGAAAACCAATCCACGCTAATGGCAACTGGTTGTTTGCCACCCAAAACAAGTTAGTGCAATGAGGACACAAAAGACATTACACCCCACAGCTGACCTGAGACATTTAAGAGCAAAGAAACCCCACTACCCACATCCTGCTCTGATTAATTTTGCTGCAGCACTGCAGATATTTACCACTATTTTAGAAGTGTCTGGCAGAATGTAAAATATTACAATGGCATACTTCAAATCAGATGATTGATGGGTGGTTGCCTATTTGCGTAAATCTCTTGTCTAAAACTGACATGGTTGTAATTTTGTGCTCCTCAAAAGATCAAAGCAAGTTATCTAGACACAATGCATTGCATATTTAAATCCAAATTGGCCACTTTAACAAAGACAGAAATGTCTTGCACAGACTAAAGACATTTTATTACTGCAAGACTACTTGTTTCAAAGGACAAATAAAGAAAAAATATCAGAAAGGGTGAGAGAAATACATCTTTATAAAATACCATCAATCAAAGGGAAATTGCGTCCTGAAGTTACGAAATCGCTCATGCAGAAAAATGGCAAGGCCAGACTGCTCAGTGCTCATCTTTCTCAAGGCTGTGCAAACGGTTCCAACTTAACACATTCAATTATTGAATATAAACATCAACCTGAATCTCCAGGTTGGAGATCCATATTGATCTTGCTGTAAACTCCAGGGAGAGGATTGGATGAGACCGGCACAAACAAAATGAAGAGGGGGAGGGGGCACTGACTTCCATTCCCTGAACTCACTTTTCAGCACAGAATTAAGGAAATTATACAAGGGCACAAAACATCTGTTCTTTTTTGTCAATCTTGTTCTTGTAGGAATCTGTTCTAGTAAGAATCCACAACAGCATTTTTACACAACTTTTTTGGGAGGTAGCTTCCTTTTCTTGAGGTCTACACTTGGCCCATCATTCCTCCAGACTTTTCGTAAGCTGGGACCCCAACATAAAGCACTGAAGATGAATCCATCATCTCGACAAAGGTCAAAAGGCTCCTTATTCTTGGAGCAAGGTGATGTTTTCGTACATTATCCTGAAAAACATTGGACCCTATGTCAATGCACTTTATCTTCAATTTTCTTTCAAATATTGTGTTGTTTATTACTCAGTGTCTTGATTGATGTTGATGGCTGCAGATGTTGACGAAAGGAAACGAAAGCCCAGCTTCTATCTTACTGCAATTCCCTCTGTCCTTGAATTTTAATACTGAATTTAAGCAAGTGTTAAACAGTTTTTGTCACACACACATTGACAGCCAAACTCAGTCAAAAGATTTTGTAAGTAATGAAAAATGAATCAGTTGAACAAATTTAAGGAAAAAGCAAATTGACTGAATTTCAGCTGACAAAAATTCACACTTGCATAAATTCATTAATCTTATTTAAGGACAGTGCACTCTAGTTTGATTTAAACAAAGTCTTCATCTCATTTTTTTTCATACATAGTGTGAATGGTATTGAAAGAGGTGTTCATTGTTCATTGTAGTGATGCTTCTGTGACTTTCAGTTATATCAAAATTTTAGAAATGAAATGTATGAGGCACACCTATTTAACACTAACTTACACCCTATGAACATGTATTAAAATGCAGCTATAATCAGAACAAAACACAAGAGCCAAATGCTTCCTTAAACATTGTGTGGTCACTTAAAGCAATTGTGCCTAAAAAGAATACTTAAAGGATGCTAACGTAATTTTCTCAGATAGAGGATAAATGTAGTACCACCACTCAGACCATTAAAAAGCCCCACCCCTCAGCATTGCACCCCACTCTATACACATTACGACTTTCTAAAGTTAGCAAATAGTTACTAAGTGAGCACTCAGTATACCTCAGATGAAACCTCTAATGCAACAGGATCAAAAAATACATTTGATATTTTTTTAAGAAACTTGCTATAGTCAGGTGTCCTGTATCATTACAGCTTTTATCTTTTTTATCATTTTCATTTTTTCATGTCATGGTAGGTTTCCTCTGACAAACAATTACACAGAATATATTAAAATAATAAGACATGCTGATGGAGTTAGAGGCTCTTTTTTGTTTTCCACAATTCCATCTACATTTAGACTAGCTTGTCTGTGCAGCTATTATGCTGAAATCAAGTTCATGGTGCTTACCCCATGAGACACCCATCCCATTTTGCGTGGCACCAAACCTAACCTTTCCTATCAAGGTCGCTGGTGCATTCTGAGATCCATCTCACGCAAATGCCTGACACATTTTGGATGCCCCCCTGTCTGAGAGACACTAACGGTGAGAAGGAACTCCTGGCCACAGGGGTAAAAGCCTTAGCCCTTTGAGCCAGGGGGGCTTCACTACACATATCAATTAATACCTAATCGCTAGCCTTCCCTGCCATACTGTCCCACAGAGCCCCAGCTAGGGCTCTGCATCTGGAAGACAATTTCAACCAATTAAAGGCTCGAGAATCAGTAAAGTGTGGAATGGCTGTTTGATCGTGTCTGCACACTGGCTCCACTTGACTGGGCACAGACTGACAGCATCAAGAAGATGCAACATCCTCCTTTCGTCTTGTCAGAGATGCACAGTTCCCGCACTGGTTAGTGGCTGGCATCATAGCTTGGAGCCAAAGGGCACAAAATATAAAAAAACTAGATTTTACAGATTTAAAGATGAATTGTTGAACCTGTAGGCCATAGACCAAATGTAACACTATTGGTAGCACATTCTGGTATGTATCTAATATTTCAGTGCATTTAAGAAATCCCCCTCTTTGAGTTGTGAAATCAATTAAGGTTTGCACATCTAACAGGAAACTTATTTGCTTAAAAACAAGTCTTTAATATGGACTAACTGAAAACAGCACTAGCACTTGAAGAAGTAAAAGTCTGACAAGTAATTCCTGTCATTGCAGTTAAAGCAAAAATCAGACCATTGCATTAATAATTCAAAGTATTTTACAACTTGTGTATGCAGTATTACACAAAGAAATATCAAAGTTGTCCATGTCTGTTTTCATGTGGAAATGATATGAATGAGATGCAATAAACAGGTGGAATGACTGACAAGTTAATGGATATTTATAACTATTTTTTCTTGTTTTTAGAATTCATTTCCTTAACCAAAAGCAGTACACGTATTACTTATCACAATTACATTAATCACAGTGGTTTGTGACATCAATCTCCCCATCATCTTTCCGATGGATTTATATTCACTTGGTTGTGTGTCCTCGTTTGTAACTGAGTACTTATTATATGTTTTGTTTATTGTCAGGAAAACATTATACACATACGAAGACTAAGAACATACAATAGCCCACGAACAGACTTTTAGAATATAAATTTTTAGCTTTCGCAACTTGAGTGACTCTTATCCATTGCAATTTCTTGTCAAATAAGAAATGAAGAGAGCTGACAAAACTGTCTACGCCCAGACACTATTGCAGACATAATATCCGTCTAACAAATACCGTTAAACAATGACTGCCATTTACTTACATCTGCACACCCGCTATTCGTCCTGTTCCTTTTACAGTGAATCTAAGGAAAAAACAGTAATCTAATTTCAATTTAGCGGAAGATACAAAAAGTACAACAATTTGATGTGTATTGTTTAATATTACAAGCAGCCATATCCTCTTGCAATCATTGTGTCCTCTTTGCGATAGTCACTTTACAAATTAAAAACGTTATTCCTTCATTGGATCTGTCCCTAAAACTAGCTCAAGGTGAGACTGTTCTGTAGGAAGAGAGTCACCTGCACATCTCACATAAGGAGTTTGACCCGCAGCAGTTTAGCGGTCTCTCTCGAGTGTATGTTTTCTCATCATAAGTTGTAAAACTGCAACAGATTGGCAGAAATAAATCCTATTTTTTATCATACATAACATGCAAATGAAATCTCGTTCCACACCTTAACGTTCTACGACCATTTAAGCAATGTTTCATTCCATGTGAAACTTATTGATATGGTAGGCTAAAGCATTGAGCAGTCGGCGACTATTTGTTATTATTTTACTGTGTAGCTAATGAAGTTAGGCGCATGGTTCCCTTTGCTATAGCCGCGATTACTGGGCTGCCAGTACGTGGTTCGTTTAAAAACCCCAGACTCACCCTCGATTCTGTTAAACATGTCATTTCACATTCAAGTAATACCGCAGCCTTGGAAGCGTTTGTCGTTTCTACCCCTATCCCTGCAACTTTACACACAAAAATACAGTATTTCCCCAAGGTACTTCATTTGCAACAGTCGTTAAATCTGCCTTCTCTGTAGCGATATGCTTGTTGTTTCCTGATAAAAGGTTTTAAAGCCTGATATGACATTTACTTCTTAGTTGTTGAATGCCATCATAACGTTCCTGAAAGCATAATGCGGGGCTTCTGTTCATACGAGGTCGATCACAGCACAAAATGGCAGGTCTCTCAGGCTCTTCCATCTCATAAGTTTTGACACTTGGCATGCACCAGATAACTTTGATCCTAATTCTCCAGCAATCCGTATTCAGGTTAGCTGAAATCCTGAACAGACCCCCTTGGGGTGTAGCGGGAAAGTTTGCAAAGAAGAATCTAAAGAGGAAAGTTTTTATCCCCCGGTTCAGCAGCGGTAGCTACTGTGTCTGAAGCACATCGTCCCTTTAACGGAGAATGTTCGCTTTCATTTCAATCTTTAGCGGCGTTAATGAAATATTTAACTCTCTAAGAAGTAACGGTTGTAAAATGACAAAGAAAAAAATAATCTAAGATTTCTTCGGAGTAAGTTCTACAGCGCCGTTCAATGGCTTCCCGGATGCTTTCAATATGTTGGTGATTTTTCCCCTGACAGCCCCGCATGCAAACGTCACTGCTATGGATATTAAATTATACTGTATTCTTTAAATTAGAAAACATAGGCCCATATGCGATGCAATAAGAGAAACAAAAAAGTCAAAACTGACTTTAAAACGCATAAGGTCCTCCACTAACCCCCTTCGAATTACTGAAACAGTCTACATCTTAGCACTTCTTACCTTAAAATTTAAAGCAACGCGTTGAAGAAACTCCTGCACGTAAACGCTGCGTTTTGAAAGAGTGCGTTCATTGAATAATGAAGCATGTCCACAAGATTGACTTGATCATTTTCTTGCGCTGAAGGGGGAAAAGTGCAGCTCGGACCTGTTACGATTGTCCACTCCACAATCCCTCTCTAACTGTTCCGCACGCATCCCGAGTGGAGAGCGTTTTATTTTATCCTGTTTCTTTTCAGGATAAATGTGTTCATTGATACTGATCACCCAGCATCACAAGACATTTCCATCTTTCAGCTTAGACTCCCCCTATCTGGTAGGTGAAATGCATTGTACCGTTAAAAAAGCACTCCATTGTCGTGCTCGGCGTAATTCGCAGCAACTAGATAGGTCTTGCGGCATTCGGCTTTGATGAGCCGAAAGCTCAGCCCGTGATAAAATAACCTAGAACACAGAATAATCTCTAATCGTCCATTTTCTCCGTGTAGCAACTAAAAACATTTACCACAGCTCAGCTTGCTCCTGACCTTGAGCTCCCGTAAACACTATTATTAAAACCTGTCTATTCTCTAAGAACACTAACATTGTCATTCTTGTTATTCAGAGACGCCGTGTGTAATTGGCTTTGATACCTGCCGTCTCAAAAATACTGATCACCCCAGTCTGAGAAAAGATATATTATAGTTGCAATACGATCGCTTACCTTTTCGGATAACTATTTCAAGTCTCTTTTCTTCCAAAAAACTCCAGGATAAATCTGTGTAGACAGCGCGTCCCAAGCATCAGTCACCGCTCTAGCGCTTAAGAGAAGTAATCAGCGATAAAATGACGTTGATCTGCACTGTAACCTTGTGGCGTATTTAATGTAAATAAGCCAGTTATGTTGCCAGTCGCATGCACACAGACGCAAGGGGTCCAGTGCAGAGCTTTTTAGATTCCCTGACGAACTAGCTTTATTCTAACGCCGTGCTATTTGAAACAATGGGGGAAAAGGGAATCTGCTTGCAAATGTGATTTTAATTAATCTCGTAGCAGGCTATTAAAATGAACATGCCGCACTTAAAGATGAGAAAATATGCCATGGGAATCGCGCTCGCTTGCAGGTTCTTACCGACGTGAAAATAAAGACGGTGTGTTTTGATGGGAAGTTCGATGTGGTCGTCAAACTTTTTTTTTTTCTTCTTCTCCCCTGAACTTCAGAAGCGTTTTGTTCGGGAAGCAGTGCGCAGGTCGAGCGTGCATGCAACAAAATGTTCCAGTGTGAATGGTTTGATAGGTTATGCTTCTATAGAAAAAAAAAAAAGAAGCTGAATAATGCAATTATAAATTCAGTATCCCAGAGTTGACAAAAGCTAGTGCTTCAATGGAGTCTTTGTTATGGGATTATATAATGATTATAGAGTAATTACGGGAAAGGTTTTGGTTATAATAACAAGTATCTAAATATATACATAGACAGGTTGTTTTAAAGATACCCTCATTCATATTAGGACAGCAGTAAGAAACAAGGAACGTCTGAAAAGGTTGACAAAGAAGAAAGTAGCTAGTGATGCGCATGATTAGAGCCAATGCAGACAGATTGATTATTCAAAATGTCGAGCCATGGGGACACTTTACACATTGATTCAGGTAAAACTAGATTCTCAATACATCAGGACTGAAATTAGTTCCCTGGGGGGGAGCGCTGACAAACGCCGGTTTACATACAATACATGCGAGGAAAACCCCATTCTGTCCCCTTGCGCCCAGGGACAGTCTGCCACCAAAACTGCACCAATGCAAGAGAGACACTACAACACTGTCCTTTTATTCTAGTTTGTATTAACCCATTTCTCCCTATCGTTGTAGAAAAGAGGTCTTGGGTCTTACATTTTTAATTTGATTCCATCTTATAAAAGGATCACCTAACAGAGAGGCCAATTAGGGGGTGATTATTTTATTACATCTTAAACTTGTGCAATATGTCTTGCAACCCTATCCAAAAGAATATGGAGATTAATTAAAATCCCAGAGGGAAAGACCAACGTGTCCTTTATTTTTCTTTCCAAGAGAGGACATACTTTAAAAGAAAAAAGGAGTCCGCCGTCGTTATTCACGATGAAAATCAGATTCCCATGCTTCCCCTTAAACGTTTAGGAATTCAGCCTGCATTTTCCAGTTTGATGTGTATGAAATTCTTTTTTGAACAAATTCCAAAATAAAAGTTTGTCTCTAAAGAAATTAGCATAACCATCCCATCAATAATATCGCTATCTCTATGGGAATGATAACTAAAGCAGTAGGGGTGTCCCTTTTTTCAATTCTTCATGGATCAGCTGCGCATTTTCAGTTTTCTTTTGAACTTGTTATAGCAAGTCAAGTGATTCTTTATCGGTGACAGGCTTGACAAAGAGACGGGGATGGGAAAGCAGGTCAAAAGGAAGTTGCCATATGGACTTAAACATGCAGATTTAAACAATATAGTAGGGTGATATCTAATATCCAAGCAAACAGTGTTGCAGCCCTAAGTTTTGTATATGTTGGAAAGAAACGTACACACTTACGTGAACGGTTTGTGACTACTCTATACATTTAGCCTGTGTTCACACAAAAGCGCTGTTTCACTGGTTTAGTGCGCCCTTATCTCAATTTTGCATAGATGAAGTGATAAGGCACAGTATACTAAAATGAGGAATATCGGCCAGTTATCATGGTCTCAGTTCGAATTAGAAAAAAGTTGTGTGTGTGTATATATATATATATATATATATATATATATATATATATATATATATATATATATATATACACACATGAGTTCATGGCTTTAATTTTAAGAGAACATTTAGCAAGGACTCATTTTCTATTTGTCTTAATGTGGTCATTTTATTAGGGAACGCAACTAAATTAAAAGAAATACCTCTCTGAAAAAGTAGTTACTGCTCATCCACGTGACCCTTTCACGGGCCTGTAGTTAGAGCAACAGGTTATCCCAGGAAGATGAACTCGAAAAACCTGACACAATTTAATTCAAATATGGTTAATAAGCGACCATTCCCTGAGATAGTTTCCATTTAAATTAAGATACTTGTAGCTAATTGTAGTTGGTTAAAATTAATTGGTGTCCTTAAAAAAAGTTAATATACAAGTTTAGCAAGTTTTTTTCCACAGTGATTTCTCCATATTTTATGTTTCTCCATTTTAAACTGTAAAATCTTATTTCTATATCTATATTTTAATTTGTATGACAGTGAAATACTGTATGTGTTCCTTTTCCTCTGCATTTGTATTCACCAGTGCTGGAAGTTCTTTTTCATTTCAACTAGTTCAATTTGCAACCTTATCATTCTGTCATTCACTACCATCACTGTTTAAGCATACATGCCACCAACAGTTGTAGATGTATTTCTTTCTTTAATTATTTTTGGAATACACCTTGTCATTTACATAATGATGCAAATTCATATCGACACAGAGAGGAGGGGGATGTAGAGAGAAACAGTGAAATGGAAAATGGGAAAATGGTAAGTATAAACTGTCATAAACCAAACAAGCAAGGTTGACAGTTTAAGTATGTCTGTTTTGGTTTTCAAAGTGCAACTACTGTGTATATCAATAGTTAATGACAACAATTCTGTCTCACTAGATATACGTCTCCAAAAAAGAAAATAACACATCTTTACATATTAATTATCTTTTCAGTTTAGCCCCCACATTTACTGTTGTTTTAGCCAGGCTTTCCTTTGTCTTGTAAACATTTATATGTAGTTTTTTCATAAACATGCAAGTTAAGCGTGATCTTAAAAAGATCATTTAAAATCAAACAATAAATAAATAACATGAAATACCTACAGTACCCAGTGCTGAAATATGAAAGGGTGTACTGATGATTAAAACTGAAGATGGTTCTGCTTCTGAACCGAGACTGGAAGCAATCCAAGGAAGCATGCTTCAAAACAGACACACCACTGTTCACTTTCAAATGAATTAAAATGTTATCATCAGGCCCTTTTTTGTGTACTTTTGGATATACGTAGCTGAAGAAACCCCAGCCTGTGACTAGGCCATCTAGAGAATGGCACATTTTATTCCTCTCTCAGCTCCACCACAGCAAACATAAAACATTCTCATAAGCTTTCTGCAGTGTCCTAACAATGTTATCGCATTGCATCTGCATAACAACTGCAATGCTGAGAAAAGATTATTGGTTTGTATGGACAACCTTGAAGTGATGTACTTGAACAGGTTTATATGTACTTACCAAAAATGTGTTTTGAAGGAAAATACATTTGTTTTGAACGTTGAGATTCACAAAGAGTAACTTCCCTGCCCTTTTGTTAAGAAATGTACCAAAAGCATTGTTCTAAATAACATAGCAGAGAAAATAATGTTATACATTATATTTTTTCTGACCTTTTTGTCAAAAAAGTATTAAACAAGTGTTCACCAAGGCATACATCTATGAATTGGAGACACTGTTAAAACAAACCATCTTTTTCTGAACTTTCAATGTTTGGTAAGATGTGATCACTACTAGCCAGCATAGTAATTATGTGCAAATTTCTGTAGTGCCACAAATGCACTCAGCACATTTAATTTGTTTGTTTGTTTTGTTTGCCACTTCATTTGGAACACAGGTATTTGACTCTTCTGATATGACCATCTAAAGATTCCAAATTGACAAAACATAATGTGGAGGAAAATATTTATGGTTAAACTGTCATGTTTGACATTTTACTTAGATGTGGTCAATCAGGGTGCTAAGTATCCTATTTTTACATGTTACATTTTAGAAAAGGCCTAAGAATATTGGCAAAACTGGTCTCAAACTCAATGAAAGCTGAAGGCTGTGTACATGATTTATGACTGATAACTGGTTGGATGCTAATTTAAATCATCTGAATCAAAACCTCTGCAGGAAAAATATCTAAATGAAAACATCTGACTTGAATTGATTGCTTACAATGTTCAGCACACAGGACTTAATAATGACTACTGCATGCTTAAAATATCCACAAATTGATAGGCTTAATCATTCTTATATGTCTTACTAAAAGAAACTACTGTGAGCTCCACAATTCATGACAACAGCATCCTCACAAACGGCATTGAAGAAGAAAGCTCTAATTGTTATGCAGGAAAGCTCTGCTTAACAATTAGAGGTTTGGTTTGTAATTAGGCTCTGCATTCTTGTCGTTGGGTCCAGAAACACACATGCACATGTGTGCACTCACACACACACAAATGCAAACACAGACACACACAAGCACAAAAATAGGCAGTTCAATCAACGATAATGATCCAAGACCATAAAAATATGCAAACACCTAATACCTTTTTTGATATAATCATCTTAAAGATATTACCCTTACAGAGGACCTCGTCCCAGGGTATTATAAGGTCAAGAATACTGCTTCCAAAACCAACTCTTCTCCCATGTCACCATTTTCTTTTTCTCAACCAAAGTCCATATTGCTGGTGAGCACTCTTATTATACTATTACCGATCAATTGGTTTCTAATCACAATAATAAGCCAGTTGTCGTTCATGACGGAGTGCTAACGGCCTCCATGGGAGCATTAACGAGCCTCCGTTATGTCGTGGGCCGTTAACTACCTACAGCCGCCTCTTAATGGCTCCAAATGACCTCCTTGGTGGATATTAGCTTGTAATTAGAACCTTAAGACCTCTGGTGCCTTCACTGGTGGACACACTTGTGCCTTTCATGGTAACATGCTGTGGCCAGGTATCTCCTCCTGCCAATCTAGCTGCGATCATCGGGGATACTGTCTGTACATAAGTTCTAAGAATAAAATTATTTTTCTTTTTTTGGTAAGAGACTTTTAGAACTACATTTTGTAACATAATTCCAAACTAGTTATATTGAACATATTGCTGTCACTTATCAACAGAGCATCATGTAGCTTCATGTAGAATGTATATGATCATATAACAAAAAAGGATTTTATGTTCATAGCATTGCATCTTATCAAACTGCAAAATTGCATCTACCAAATACTCTGCAGTGGCTACAAATAAATATATAGTGATTGGACAGTTTATACCTATTCTCTTACAAAATAAGAAAAGGGAAAGTCCAAAAAGTGTGCATATTAAGTAATATACATATTCCACCACTCATGAACAAGCACCAGATTCAAATAAAAAACTACCACAAAAAATGAACTGAAAGATTTAATTTAAGAAGCTTGAAAAAAAAATGATCTGATTGATCCAAACAGGAAATCCCAGGGACCTGGGTGTTTAAGTGTCAGCAGGGCTTAACAGTGTTGCATTGGGACTGTGCCAGTCACTGGCCTAGCTGTACATAACAATATGTCCATGATCCCCAATTGCCAGTATGGTGTGGAGATCAGGTTTCTGATAATGCTTCTATTTTCCTTGAGAATTGTTATGTGCACATAATAATTGACATCCCATGTGAGAAACCAGAAGTTGAAATGGGAAATGCCTGGGTTGATATTCACATACAGTGCATCACACACTGGAAGCCAACGCATGCAACTGCAACAGCTGCAGAGTAGGGTAAGCTACAACAGGGGTCCACAAGCAGTTGCACTGCTCCAAGGAATTGTCAGGGATTCTCCAGACCTATCACTATTTCTTAAGCTCTGGGTGTCAGGCAGTTTAATGTTGCTGCTTTGGACGCATTTTCTGTGTCATGGGTTTGACGCACTGCTCATGTCCCCTCAATTATCATGTTTTTATTTGCAGTATGAAGAAAATATTTATTTGGTTTATCTGGCTTGCTGAGGGATCTCTCACACACAAAAAACTTGCTTCTACCTCTAGTCTTTGAAAAAGGACATTAAATACAGATAGAAATAAGATTTAACAGCAGGGCCAACCATTCTCGTGGATTTTGCATGATAGTAGCAGGAGCGAGACATGGTGGTTCACTCCTCACAGAGTCTGATGTATCTTCCACGCATACCTTTATGTACCCAGGTAATACATAACATCCTTACAGTCCTTCTATAATAAATAGCTGCATTTTTCACCTTACTGTATCCTTGCAGCAACGCTGAACCAATGTCATCTGTTAGTGGGATACGTTCACTACAACCAGCAACAGGATTATTTTAAACCATGGTTACCCCCATTCAGTCCAATTATAACAGGGTTGATGTTTATGCCAAAAATAGCCGTTCTTTGGAAAGGGCAGCCTTATTTGGGGGAGTCCAGCAGAGTACCACTTTGCTACCATACTGTGAGTAGAGAAAATGAAGAGCAAGTTTCCACAGTGATGTTGAGAACCTTTGCTGTAAGAGTAGAGTCACTGGAAATGGCAATTTCAAGTCATCAATTGCGAAACAGGAGAGGGTGGGGGGACCAGACCGGACACACTAAATTAAGAAAAGGGCACACCTATGAATATCCATTCTTTGTAATGACATTCCCAAGAAGAAAGATTTACAGATCACTTAATGTGCCAGAGTCTTCTGCATAAAAGTATATACAAAGGTTAATATTGCAATAATATCTTTCTGGAGGGCATTGTAATCATTAGCTCTCCAGAGGCATCAATTAGAAGCACTTTATAGCAGGTAATGACTGAAATTCCGGTACAAAATGACATTATTATTATTATCATCATCTATAATTTTAGTCTAGATATACAAGACAAAAATGAAACAGAAGTTCAACAGGAGGTAGACCTAAGCAAAAAAATTGACTTCTTTCACGTCAGACATTTGTCTTTGTTTTATGTGGTCAAACCGTCGTACTAATGTGCTCTGACTGTGATGTCCCTTGCGCTTCTAATGCTATCTCTTCTGGTCTGTTGATTTGGGTTTTACGGGATTATATGATATTCAATAGCAAGTACATGTTTTCTTCTTTTAATTTTATATCCTTCTCTTAATTTTTCATCTGCAATTTTACCTAAAAATTCTACGGCAGAATCTTTTGAATACAGAGTGCACTGACACCATTCAGTTTAAATGTTGAAGCAAGACTGCTCACTGACATAAAGAAAGCATCCCTTATGAAAAGCTCTGGTGACTACCGGTATTTGCATGCTACAAATGCACTTCTATTACATTGCGATATCCACTCTTTATTCAGATGACTTGTTAGAAAATGTTCAGACATCCGGAAAGTTGTTGAGTGACCTTTGAGCCTCACTCCAAACATTTATAATGAGGATTTCTCTGTTACTGACCCTCTCATCAACATTATGAATAATTCAGAATTATACTCTTAGTTGTACAGGACACAAGGAAAAGCACACAGACCTCTGACTTTTGAGTTAGCTGTTTTATATTTAATAAGCACACAGAGCGCTTGGGGGCTCCTTTCCAGAATTACTTAATTGGATGCTTGTAACATCCATCATATCATTGTCATCCCCTTGACCTTTCATGTAGGTTATTCATAATAAAGAAGATGGGTTTGTTTTCCACAGATCTGGGTACCATAAGCCCCCACCCCCCATGTCAAACTTTAGCCCAAACATTGTAAAAACAGAAAACATAATAACAACTTTGAGTTTCCCAAATCATTCATTCATATGGAACTCAGTGGTGACTGCAATTTTTCCCCCCTGAGACTTGCAGTCACATAATTATTGCTATCCAGACAATTAGACATGGTAATATTTCTAGAATCCCTCCTCCCCCAATTGAATGAGCTCACAGGCTTCATGGCATATCATTGGAAAGTGTCTTTTGCAGTTGACAAAAGAGAGCAAGAAAACTACACTTGAGGGTCAAAGGCCAGAGGCATCATACCTGGTCAGTTCCACTAATTCTCACTTACTGGTGAGGCTGCACAGGGAGGAGCAGCTAGGTACTAGTAAAGCTCGAGGGGAGGGGGAGAGGATGTGAGCGGGAGGGGGAGGGGTCCAACCAAACGATTTCCAGTTTCCCCAAAGGGGTGAAATGGACGAGTGGTGGAGTTTAAATAAATTGCGGTGCTTATAATATTTTTATTGTAATTGTGCGAGATGTGAGGAAAAAAAGAGCTATAGGTTAATTTCATCAACCCCGGCACCCTGGGGACAATCCTAAAGCCAGAGCGAGTTCCCTTGTTGGTTTAAGGCTCGGCTCAAAAAGTAATGAAAGTTCTGAGATTGAAAATAGATAAAATGCAGGTGACTTTCATCCCAGAGGGGGACTGGATGGCCAGTTATAACCTTACATCCTCTCTAAATGTTCACTGTTTCCCATACTAATGTCATTCACAATCTTCACATTCATACATCCATGCTTTACACACAATTTATCAGTCAGTATTAATGGGATGCAGGAAGCATATCATTGATTCTTTTGAGACATGCATTCCATATATAAATATACACACTTCACTGATATAGCAATATAAGGTATCCATAGTGAGATATTAGTTTACCTGAGGCTAAAAGAAATTCAAGATAAAGAATACTTAATATCCAGTTCACAACATAAGACACTTGGGGTTTCAAAATAGGTAATTCCTACATCTTTGCCTAAACACACTTTCATGGATTTTAACTTATAATAATATAAATTGAGGGTCATTGATAAATGCATCTTAATGGCTTATATCTGAAGATTACCAGTACATCCTGTCTGGATATTAATGCTTTGAGTACTTTCCTCCAAAGGTGTTATCTCTGGGAAAAATATTCTTTCTTTTTTACAGCTCTTTGCATTTTGTCACATTGTGTTAGAATCAAACTGCTTATATTCTAGGTGGCTATAATCACAGTCTGAAGCAAATATGCATGTACATTATTAGATACAACATTACGCTGCTGGCTTGGGTTATAGAAAACATTACCAGCGCTTATTGTGTGTCTGAATGATAATGAGCATTCAAATAATAACCTATATCATTTAGACTGAAATATGAATTTAAAATACAGCCTGCCATTTATGAGGGGAATGTATTCTTGAAAACATTCAGGTCTGCCTCCATATCCATTTAAAAAAGAAAAAAAAAATCTATAGCTTTCTTCACGTGATAAAGGACTATTGTCCTAATAATGAGCTGGGTGATGCATTTTTAACAATGTGACATATGTTGCTGGGTTGGATCTGGGTAAAATAATTTATGACAAGATCTTTTCAAATTTGAATCAAATTTCAATAAAGATAGGTTCTCCATTCATTTTACATGAGGCATCACTAAAAAATATCCAGGACGGAGAAGTCTGTAATGTAAAATTCTTCCAACAGCACAGGGTCAAAATGAAGTAACGAAAAGAACAAGGCATTTCAGCAAACTTGCTCACCTTCGGCTAGTGTGGAGACAAATGATGGAAGGCAATTCCACAAATGGCCCCTCCAAAATTCAGTCAGATCCTAGCAATTACAGCATTTGCGCTAACTAAGCGTTCTCCAACCAAAACTTTTCTCAAAAGTTTGCATCTACTCTCTTCATCTCTTATCAAGGCTTTTCAACAAAGATCTTTTGCATAATGGACCATGAGTCTCTGAGAGATTATTTTGAGAGGCGTTGTGAAAAAAGTAGTAATTGGAGTTATAGTAACGATAGCATATGTTTTAGTAGACCAAAGAGGCCATGTCTGGCATAATTACTGTTGTATTATTGTACAATATCAGTTGCCATATGCAAAATGTCAAAACCCTCTGGTTCCTAAATGATTAAATAGGTATAAGTAGTCACAGGTCAGGTCAGGTATGTATATATGATAGCTGAAATTGTTCATAATATACTTTATACTTCAATACATATTGATAAAAATGCAACTTAACAGACCCTTTTAATTTCACTCAGATATACATAGATGCAACCACACTTATACAAGCACTCAGTGGGACTATGAGCAGGTTTTGCCACTGAGCTGTGTGAGGGAGTTGCATACCACTCTGATGTCATGAGGCCTGATGCCCCCTATTTGTGGTGTCCCTTAGGGATGAGTTCCCCTAGTGTAGTCACAACAGAAACAGGCTGATGGCATTCACCCAGGAATTAATCAGGAATCAATAGATATATGCATACATAAGAAGAACACCAATGCCGTTATAACAAACAGAACATTATGGAACAAGAAATCAACCCATTGGCTACCAAAGATTTTTGCAACATTGTGGCAACATTATATTATTATCACAGTATGATAGTGAGAACTGCATTCTGTGGTGAGCCTTCTGCTTAGATTTTATTTGCATTAGCACCTTACAAATCACAACCAGCACCTTCTATCCTGTAAACTCTAGGCATATTTACAGGCACCCATCACTTCCAGCAGGTAAGCCACTCTACAGATGAACCTCTGAGTGAATGTGTTGGCCTCTCTAGACGTTACCTACAAACATTTTGAGAATTGCTCTCTCTAGGTTGGCCAGAAAAAGCATCATAGGAAACTGTGGTCAGGTCTTAAAGACCTTATGGATGTTTCAAGGCTCATTCAATGACTTGTGCATGTGATTATAAATGAATACATGAAAAATTAAGATGTCGAGTATTCTTCCAACCAGATTGCATGCTATGCAAATGCAACGTGTAATGATATTTTAGGAGAAACAAATGTTTTAATTGCACTGTGAATGAGAATGTACAGTCAATACTATGAAATACTGAAACAAAGTGTACTGTAAAATAGTACTGAAAATAAAGTTAAAAGTTATATGCATGTAATTGCTTAACCAAAGCATTATAGATGCCAGTCTTTAAGTTGTCAGCACACCAAAACACAGCTCTGACTGGGTATGACTTCCTTACTGAATCAACAAACAATCAAGAAAAAAAAAAAAAGCATTTTTAAACAAACTCATCCAAACTATTTTGGATTCCCTCAGTAGCACCATACATATGATTGAAAAATGCAAATGATTAAAGAATGCCTGTTGAGAGGTGACTGGATGTGGCAGAATAAAATGAATATTCTTTATCAATCTTTCCATGTTGACTTGTTTACTGTAGAAAAAAATTAAGCTACTGTTAATTGAAAGGAAATTAAAGTTGTGGCCACATCCGCTTGTGGAATGGAAGAATACAAGCCTTAGAACAATGATAGCTTTTGTTTAAGACAGATTTCTGTAGCAGAGACTCATAAAGGAAGCCCCCTACTGATAGAAATGAATTTCTTGGACATTTCTCCAAACAATTGCCTCTGCAGCACCTGATTCAATCGAAAACATTTGCATTCTGTTTGCATCCATTGCGCTGTGAATCGGTAAACAAGTCAGAGCTGAAATTTGATGTGTCTCTCTTTGATTTCTTATATTTCATTGAGGAAATATAAATTCTTGCGAATTTATAAACACTGTTCCATGTATATGAACAATATAAGAAAATAGCTTATGTTAAAAATGATGTTGTACAATAACAAAAACAAATGTATCATATACAGCCCAGTGAAGCTCCTTTTCAAGTGCTAGCTATCTCTATAAGCAAGTACAGCAAGTTTCTAAACTCCTTACTTGTGTGGGGCCAGGGATACATGCAATACATGTATTAGGCAATCTACATTATTAAGACAATCATTTCAATTAAGAAAGTATCTTGTTTGACAATGGCTTAGAGCCCTGGTGCCTCCACTAAGCTGCCATCACCTTTAATAATAACAATAATAATAATAATAATAATAATAATAATAATAATAATTATTATTATTATTATAATTATTATAATTATTATTAATATTATTATATGTATTACTTGCTTTATAGATGCTGTTTTCCAAGGTAACACAATAAAATCTGCAACCTTTACATTACATGTACAGTGTGCAGACACAGCCCCTTAAGCATTTTCCACGCTGCCTCCCTGTGTTACTTGGGTGATTTTTGATCAAAAAACCAAAATTTAAATCATTTGTCTGGATAATTCTTGATTATCTGTGTCATACAAATCTGTTAAATAAACTAGGAAGTTTCACTGAAATAAATGTGAGTGAATGTCAACTTCATCATAAAATGGAGCACCAACCCCAGTGGAGAGGATTTTAAGTAGGCTCTGTTGAACCTATGATATTTGGAGCAGTTGTTTAAAATACATCTGCATGTAAAATATATTTTGCTGAACTGTCATTAGGTACTATTACAATTATTGTTGGTGTTTTACATTGATTTCTAGTTGGTTAGCTAGTTTTTTTAGTTTTTTTAGTCCTTTTAGTTGGAGTTAATAAACTGGAGATGGATCTGCATATCCATGCACAGTCATCCGTCTCATAGAAGTACTGCAAATGGAACAAGAGATAAACTGAGCTACAACTGATCCAGCTAATATAACCACCAAAAAACTGCCACCCCCAACCTTTAAATAGCCACACTTTTATACTCAATGAAAACTATTTCTTACTTTAAAATGAATAATTACTGTAAACCTGTCATTTCTGTTATTACTGTAGATTCGCAGGCTCACCTGGAAAAAGTATTTTCATTTTATTGCTTTGAGACATTTTTAATCTGTTCTTTGTAAACAGTGTAAGGTCCCGGTCAACCCAGACCAAAAAATATCTAACCTCAAAAAGGTAACTGCCATTTATTTGGATGTTAAAAGTTACAGGTGAGATCCATGTACTTTCCAGGGGAACATATGATTGTTGACAGCGCATGTGTTCTCACTGGCATTACAGTATGTAATGATTTACAGTATTGATTTCAAAGAGCAATGTGCCATCATGTTTGTCATTGAAATGTATGGTAAGAGGTTGTTGTTGAGGGAGTTATGCCCTAAGTGCAAAGATGACATGAAAATACCACTTTCTACTGGACTGCACATACATTTGTGTGGATCCCCTCCCCTCCCACACAGTGCAATTACTATGATTTTGGAGAAGGAACTTACCAACTTGGGATAAGCGAGGCATTTCTTGTAGTGAATAGCCAGACACAGTAGATTTGCTAGCGTCAGTAATTGAGGCTACTCTAATGTGAGTTACAGCTCAGGGTTGCAGGCAACTTGCTCTAAAACCACCAACAAAAAGGCAACAATCTTTTCTATTGGCATCTACAAAAGCTAATATTCCAAAGCATCAAAGTGTTCCAGAACTATGAGCAGTGCTATAATAAGAAAGAGTCAAAGATGGTACCCTTTCAAGCAAGGGTATACTGAGAATTACTTATTCTGTTTCTAGCACCTAACCAGAATTTGGGCCTGGCTACCAACTGAGTGGACCTCTCAGCTTGTACCTCTTCTGATGGATAAAACCTTGGTGGCTAACACCACCATGGATGAAGACCAAACAAATGCCAGAATGTCAACAAATATCAGTACCTCAAGGGGTCACTCCTAACAGCTTTACATTTCAACTAAAACCTAATGTCAATGGACTGTGCAACAAGGAGGAGATTGGGGAGGCTATCATACTCAAGTGACTTCTCCATGGTCAACTTGGGGATATACACATCGGGGTGGGAGAGCATGAGCCTTTAGTTGGACTCTTGCCCAGTAGTATAAGACCCATCAAGGATCTTCAAAACCCTACCCTCCAACAACCAGGAGGACTAGAGACAGTAGAGGCAACTCTGTATCACCTGTTGGAGTGTAATGCTGTGAGTAGAGTCTGATACTCTGTGTGTCTGATAGCAGCATCAATTATACGCACCAAACACAGACACACTATGTTCAGAGTGGTCTTAAGAGTTATTCTATGATTGAGATCATACTATATATTAAGCTGTTCATTTAAAATTTTGGTGATGTAGTCCTTTCACTCTGCAACATGATAACAGGAATTGGTAGGGATGTGTCTGTGCTGCCTGATGTTGTTAGTGAATGAGCATGATGGGATATCTTCTGTCCAATTAATTCTCATGCTCAGTGAAAAGCTGGTGTGGAGCCTCTCCTGGAGTCACATGATAGTCTGCATTAGGGGGGCACAAAGGTCCTAAAATATCAACACATCAGAGACATGTTGAAAAGTGCTATATGTATAAGTTGCTGCTCTGGGTCCTCTGCAAAGGCAGTGGAGAAGGAGAGAGAGAAGCTGGGTTTTCTTATGAGGAAAGGGGTCTAGGCCATGCACTTCATATGTTACTTGGAGAGACAAATGTTCCCTGTCAAACTGCTGAAGGAAGGGAAGGAAAGCAAACTAATCCCAAGGCCTTCTTACATAATCTGTCAAGTGGATGAGAATAGACTAGAACAAGATCCCTACCTGAAGGTGCTGAGTGGCACTGCCAGAAGGCCAACAGCAGGATCTCAGGCAAGTATATGCTACTTTTTCTCAGAAGACAAGACACAGACAAGGTTGTAGCTGGTGTGTCATTCTGTTTGCCTGAAAGATGCTTTCTTGAACCAGGAACCAGGAACTGAATCATGGTGGACTTGAAGTGTGAGCCCTAAGAGAGTTAGTGGTTGAGCCTGGTGGACATTATACCTAATAACAACAGTTCCCTAAGGGTATGCATAAAGATTAACACTATCTCATGTTTCGTTGTACACTCAGGGCCACACATTGCTGACCTGCTGGAAAAGCATGGCAATGCCAGTGACATCACAGCCTTCTGAAAGAGAAAGGGGGTCATAATTTTGGATTTTGATGTGAGGTGACATCACCGGTGTGCCTGTTCCCAGTTGTCATAAATAGTGCCAAAAGTTATCTGACTCCTTTAGATCAGAAAGTCTTGCAAGCTATTTGTCCTCAAGGAATGATAAGTTTAGGTTTAAATTTTGAAGGTCCACATCAAGGGTTAAACCATAATTCCGGATGCTTAATCTGTTATTGGTGCTTTTGGTTTTCAACAATTAGGCATACTGTGGTTCTTGCACATTCTTTCTACATTCTGAACACATACCCTCTGGGACCTGTAACTGTCTTTTATTTCACTAGGGTGAGATTTTGCCTGATTTCATTTATACTCTGTCTCTCTGTCATTTATACTCTATGCTTTCATGTATGTTTTTATTCCACCACTTTAAGCTCCTGTTAGCCAAGAGCAAGAAGACTGACCTGAAATCTGAGCAAGATCATGTTGTTGTCCACGCAACCATTTGTTTACACCTGAAATAATCTTACAAATTTGTGAGCCAGCCAGACTGAATCTTTGACTTTTGGCACTTTTGGACAATCACCATTTCTCCGGAAATTCCATGCTGCTGATGACCTGACTCCATGGAGGAAAGGATTCACACTCACAGGATGATTGTACACCAGTCCCTCCTTTTGTCTATGTAAGTTGCATACTGCAGTATAACTGGCTGATTGGCAATTGAAACCCTTTTAATAGGTTAAATGAATAATGAGTTATTAATTAGAAATAGCCTTGCAAAAAAATCCTGAATGCTTTAAAATCAATCCTCCCTTTCAGATTGTAGAAAACAATTCCTTGAATGATTATTATCTTGCAATGCTGAGCTTAACACAGGGTTTAACACATAGGTTTTAGTATATTTTCAGTATATTTCCCAACAATATACAGTGGATCTAGAAAGTCTATACACCCTTTCAAAATTCCTCATTGTTATTGCCTTATGGCCTGAAATGAAAACCCATTTAATCAATTCAATCATTTAGACATGGTGGCCCACAGCATCAAAGTAAAAAGAAAAGACAACACATTTCTGAATATTAATTTAAAATAGAAAAACTAAAATACCTTGGTTGTGTAAGATTACACACCCAAAATGGTAGCTGTAATTGTGCTCAGGTCTCATCATTCACCACCAAAACTAATTGACTTCACTTATGACCAATAGATGTGATTCTGATTAGTTAAGCTGCTCCTGTTTTATAAAAAGATATCAAAGGCCTTAAATATGTCATGGAACATGGTCAAAACCATAATCAAGAGGAAACACATCAGGGAGGCCACTAAAAGACCAACAACAAATGTTAAAAGAGCTGCAGTATTTTGTGGCAAGGACTTGCTTCCAGATGCACATAGTAACAATTTTATGTATTCTCTACAATTCTGAGCTGTGGGATAGGGTGGCAAGACGGAAGCCACTTATCGCAAATTAGAACATCCAGTCTCATCACAATTATGCAAAAATCCACTCTGGATCTCCTATGCCATGTGGGAAAATGTCTTATGGTCCGACGAGACTAAGGTAGAGATTATTGGCCTTAAATCCAAATGATAAGTTTCGCACAAAGCCAACTCAGCCCATCAGCCTGACATCACAGTCCCTACTATCAAGAATGTTGGTGGCAGCATCATGCTATGGGGCTGTTTTTCTTCAGCAAGGACAAGAGCTCTGGTGAGGATAGTGGGAGAAATAAAAAATGCTATATACCAAAAGATTACCAGGTAGAAAATGTCAGAATATCAAGTAAAAAACCTACTACCCTCTGCAAAAGAAACTGAAGATGGATGCTTCAAAGAAGAGTGGGAGCAAAAAAAAAACTGAGATGATTTTCACTTAGATATTGTTAGTCGCTATATGTTAATAAAGCTAACTTGTCTTGAATTCAGCTTTTATGACACCAAATACAAGAAACTGTGTGAAAAGGTGTGTAGACATTCTAGATCATCTGTATATATATACAACAATATACTATGGTTACACAAATTCTGGATTTGAGAGGAATTTTTGAAGAACAGTCATGTGTAATGCTGTGTAGCTTGGGATATCTGGTCTGATGTTTCTATAGAGTGTGTATTCTAACATCACAGAAAAGTTTGTTGCAAAACAATTTGTTAAGCATAAAGTGCAAATAGAAACCTTTGCATCAGTTAGTACAGCTGCAGGTCTAATAGGACATCTGGATGCGATTTGGCCTGGGTTGGCAGTAATGGGTCACTCACACAGATTAACTTCCATCTTTCAGGAGCTCAAACTATAGTTTTAACTGTCACTCATACATGGACTAAAGCTAATGAATTGCTTGAGACAGAGAGAGACAAGTGGGTGAGCAGAGAAAAAGTTACTCACAGCTAAACTTTGAGTTGAAGACTCGACTCAAGGAAAAATGAGTTAGGGTCCTCAAAAGCCAATTTTCTTGTAATCTCCCATGAAAAAAAAGTAAAAGCTGAAGATACTCTTACTCCTGCCTTACAGAGGAGAGAGGAAGGGGGAAGTCAGAGTCTCTAAAAAGGTCACTGGATGACTGTAATGTGGCATACAACAGGCTGTATGAATCAAAGTAAAAAGAGGTTGATGAAGCTGTACTCCAATGCAGGCAGATGAACGCATCACAAAAACGTGCACAGATTGCCATGGTGGGGCAAACTAAGCCAGTTTTGTGGGATATTGATAGTGACAGTGATGATGATGAGTGCAATGTAGTCCCTGTGAGAATCATGGCATCCCTGTTTCACCCCAGCTGATCCAGATAATAGTGTTATGTGGAAAAGTTTGACACAGACAAGGAGGACAATCTGGTATTTGTGGCCAGATTTGAGCACTGTATTTCTGCCATGGGTCATAATGATGTTGAAGCATGCTTTTTACTGCATTACTGTGTTGATGATCTGGTCAGTCTAGCTCCTTCAAGAAGCAATCCAACAATCAACACTGAGTTGACGTGCCGCTTTTTTGATGTTATAGGCATAGGGAGCATAGTACCTGAAACTAAGGGGGCAGTTTCACCTCTGCACTGGGTTCAGGAGAAGGTTGCTGTCGCAGCGGTTTGTCGGTCACGACACAGGAGTCAGGTTTCTGGTTCAGAACTATATTGAGGAGTTTGCATGGTGGGAAGGGTGTGTGTGTGTTGTGTGTGTGTGTGTGTGTGTGTGTGTGTGTCTGTGTGTGTTGTATGCTTTCTTTGGCATAGACGCACACAATACAACTATCTGTTCCCAAGGGTTTGGTCTTCCCAGTTCTTCACCCCACATGAATTGGTGCAGTACTAAGGTCACCACAACTTTATATTGTCCCAAATCTTTGGCCCTGTTGGGGTTCCTGTTGGTGGCCAAAGGATACAGATACCCCCTTTCCACCAGTGCGAACTAGGTGCTAGTTCTGGGCTGGTGCTAGTGCTGGTTTGGAGTTGGTTCAGCTTCAACTGCGAACATTCAAAGAACCGGTTTGCTTTTTCACGGGCTAGAGAGCCACCATAGAGCCATGTCATTACGTCACTGTATATGTCTGTAAACAGTCTGTATACAGCAGTGGCACCTGGTGAGCTGGAAACAGGGGAGGCTGAAAAATTACCTTTAAATCTATCATTACTTTCAACCTGTTCCCCTTTATCTTCCTTGATTGACAATAAAACAAATAATTCACAGAATAATTGACACCATTCGCTTAAATGGAGTAAATGATTATGCTCACGAAACACACAGATTGTCTGTAGTTTGTGCACTTGCGAAAGCTACAACGTGAGATTGTTTAATTAACAAGGATGACATTTATCGATTTAAATTACATTAAATGCTCATGACACATCACAGATTGTGTGAGGTCTGTGTTCTAAACTTTATTGTTCATTGCACTCAACCTAACCTAAGAGTTTATTCTCAGTAATTTAAATCGATCTAACTAAATTTATCTCCGTTTTGTAATTTGAATTTTGTAACACAAGAATGCTATAATGTGAACCATTTAAGAGAAAGATTTGGGATTACTTGCCACTTAATTGTTCAAATTGCCATCCTTGTTAATTAAACAACCTCGTGCTGTAGCTTTCGCAATAGCGCACAAACTACAGACAATCTGTGCCGTTTCACGAGCATAATCATTTAGGCTACTCTATTTACGCATTGGTGTCAATCATTCTGTGAATTATTTGTTTTATTGTTAATCAAGGAGGATAAAGGGTAACAGGTTGAAAGTAATGATAGATTTAAAGGCAATGTTTTAGCCTCCCCTGTTTCCAGCTCACCACCCACCACTGGTATACAGACTCTGTATACATCTCCACTTGGTGCTAGCAGGAGCAAACAACAACAAAAACAAGAGAATTGCTTTAAAAAACAAATTTGTCCACTACACTTTATACAATGTTAGCCTTTTGTGAAGCCAAATGTTAAGTGATGTTGGTAGGTGAGTCAATGGCAATGTTAGGAAGTAGCATGCTAACATTAGCTACTGTTACCAAGGTTACATTAACTAGCTAGCTAGCTTTTGGTCAGCAAACATTACCCAAGCAAGCATAGCTACTAATTTCTCACATCAATGTTACAAATGTCAAACATAACATTGATGTGAGAAATTAGTGGCTATGCTTGCTTGGGTAATGCTAGCTGACCAACCGCTAGTTAGCTAGCCAGCCATCAATGTTACGTTCATGCTAAGAAATACATAGCTGACTGGCAACAAGGCGAAACATTTGAAAAATAAAACTTTTTTTCTTCTTCTTCTTTTTAGGCAGACTAGATGCTACACTAGCTCTGTTTTTTTCATATGGAGGTCACAAAGTTTTAGTTGGTCTTGTTGGTCACGATAATCCCACCCCCAGCCTGACGTAAGTGGTTCTTGGTTCTAGACCAAGTGTTGGTGCCACTCTCAAACCAGTTTTCCTGGCCTAGAGCCGGTTCTTTAGCTGTCGATGAACTGGTTTGAGATTAGTCACCAGCACCGACCTGGCCCTCAAACTGCCTTGGTGGAAAAGGGGCCAGACAGGTCAGAGGGCAAACGGAAACCTGGGGACTGTTTTTGGGGGTGCGCTTGTGCCTCGGGTTATCTGTGGGGGTCCTGCTGATAAGGACAGCAGCAGGACCGGTTTGGGCAAGTTACACCTGAGTTGTAAACAAAGGGTCTGTGAGAGGTGGGGGTTGTGTGCACAAACAGAGGTAGAAGAATGTGGCCATTGTCTACAGCTGCCCCCAAATTTCTTGTGGAAATTTTATCATTCCAAAGGGCTACATCATGCATGCTGAGGGTTCTCAGTTGTGTCATCTCACACAGCTGAGGGCAGGCCATGTTGGTTGAGTCGCAGGGGTGCAGGCGAGCGGGGGGTAGGTCCACTGTCTTCGGGACCACTGGCTTTCATACCACTGTGGTGGTGACGTCTACTGGAACCCCTTCCTCGCAGAGTCCAGGACTTATGGGCAGGGCTGAAGCCACCCAACTCGGGTGACGGGGCTGTCCACTGGCTGCTGAAGGGCACCGGCTTGCCTGCTTCCAAACCAGTGAGCTCTTCTAGAAAGTTGCCTCACTGAGCTTTCTTGAGGAGCTGGGCTTCTGCCTCCGGGTGATTGGTGGCTGAGGGCTCACCAACCTGATCAGCTGGTGCAGTCCTTTCAGGTAGCTCTTGAGAGCTACTGAGTTGACTGGCTTCTAGGAGGGAGGGACTTGTGTTCACTGACACTAGCCCACAGAAACTTGGCTCCCACAGCTGGGCAGCATCCTCCTCTTCTGCTCCAGCTAATCTGGCAGGCCCCTTATTTGCTCTTTAGTGGAGGAATGAAGGGCTGGGTTTAGCCAACTCCAACTGGGACTTGCCACAGGCAGTGTCCGATCCAAGGTTGCTGACTGAGGTCAGCAGACATTGTGGGGCAGGAGACCTCTGAAGTGTGCATACTCCTTCTGGAGCTTTGCTACTGAATGAGAATGCTCTGACAAGGCCAGGTAGTCAGCGGTGAAAGTGTTCTGTATTCGGTGCCCCCCCCGGCTGGTGGTCTTTGGTGCAGGCTGCTCCTCCTTCTGTCCAGCTGACGGGGCGCTCTCTCCTCAACTGGCAATGGACTTCTAGCTGGAGCCAGGTTGCAAATTCCAGCAGGGTGTACATGATGGACACAGGCTTGAGTCAGATGATGTACCTTTTGAACCTGCTGAACTGATCTGACGGGAGCTTCTCCAAGAGGTGCTCCACATGTAATCTGCACAGCCCACATACTGGACCTCGTAGCTCTTGTGATGGGCTGGACAAGGGGTCTCACAATGAGAGCTGCTTGTGGATGAGCTGGAGATGTGCTTGGAGCTGAACTCAGTCTGCCTGACATTTCTACTGCAATGCCATGATCCGGCTCAAAAGACCACTGAGACTGAGGAGGCAAGTTTCACCCATGCACTGGGTTGAGGAGAAGGTTGCTGTCACAATAGGAGTTTGCATTGTGGAGAGGGCTTACTCAAACAAGATGACTCAGTTTTACAAAAGTCAGGCTAACTCTAGGAAATCTATGTACACATAGCTGAGTACATAGTGTCATATAACGTCTTGTCATGTGTTTATGTTATTCATCTTTTTAGGTAATGTTTTATAGATTGTCTTATGTTTCTTGTACAGTGCTATGTGGGGACAAAAGGGAGGGGGCACTTCTTTCTGTTTGCGTGCGTTTTTCAGGTTTCACCAAAACCAATGTAAACAAGGAAAAGTTGTTGCAATGGGTCCTGACAGTGGTCCTTCTGATGGCTGGGATGATGCAGGAGTGTCCAGAACGACAACCAGCTCTCCCATCCAGCTTGGTGACAGGACTGTATCAGGGGGGTGCAGATCAACAGCATCCAGTGGATCCATGTTCCAGTCCTGGTGAACCTAACGACGTGGTCCCCAGATGTGGATGAGTGGTGCCAGGGTGTAACTGCCTCACATGTCAGTTTAATATTTTTTGTGTTTTTTGGTTCCTACCTACCTGTTAAGTTAAGGCGGGGTTCATTATTTTGTTTTACACAGGTCCTTTTTTGTGATACACCACCTGACAAGCATGGCAAGGGAGAAACAACACTGTCCGTTGTCTCCACACAAGTTAAGATAAGACGAGTTAAATTAAACTATCAAACAAAGGAAGAGTTAAGGTAAACTATCAAACCAAAGAAGATGAAGAAAGAAGAAAAGAACAAGATATAGCCCTTATGGTAGTGTGCAGCCTACGAGGTATGTGTATTAATGTAATTATTGTAATTTGTACGTAGCTGCGGGTGTGTATTGTCGCATTTATTTGTCATTTATTTTCTTTTAGTTCTCACGGGTTGATCGGGAACTATGATGAATAAACCCTGTATTTAAAACGATCTCGGGCCTCATGCTTTACTACCAGAGGAGCTACAGTGAGAACTCGTCTGCTTCGCGTGAGTAGCCGAGGAGGACATCACAGAGCACGGTGATACACGGATGGGATAAGCCTCTCCACGTCGCGGGTGCTTCATCACCACCATTCCCGCAGCAACTGAGGAAGCAGCCGCAGGAGTTTCACGGTGCTATTAGTGTAACTAAGAGACTTTGAGTGTTTTGCGCAAGAGACTGAGAAATTATACATTTGTTATTATTTACTTACCTTTACTCGCTGAAGTCCGTTGAAGTTCATTTACCCATTACGTTGATTCAGAGATTACGTTCATTGACAGTTACACTGTAAAAATTTGTGTTGTTAACAGTTACACTGTAAAAAGGTTGTGTTAAAACAATTGGTGGTAATATTAATTTGGATCAGCACCACAGTAGTTGCATTGTAAAGGTGCATTGCTAGTGTTTAATGCATTTGTAACTTACCTGTGTTAGAGGCAACACCTATTTGATTTAATTAGCCGTGATGGTAATAAGGTTATAAGTGAATAAGCCAATTATTGAACAGAAAGGTATTGCCAGCTGTTATATGTTAAAGGAGAGTGCTGATTCAACTACACTAAGGTTATTTGCCCAAGTACTATACCGCTAAGGGTAATATTATATTTACTAACTGAAGCAACATGAGTAAAAAGCCTTTATCTGTTAGAGACGCACAACCACAAGCAACTGAAGACATCGAAGATGATTACCAAGCCTCTTCTCCAGAGCCACAAACAAGCCAAAGGGCTCGCAAGTTAACTGAAAAGGGCCAAGAATTGCACAAGGAGCAAGTAAGAAAGGCTAAACACCGTTTCAGTGTGAGCTACGAGAAGTGGAAAGCTATCATTAAGGATGCTAAAGGAGCACTGAGTGGCGAGTGCCCTAACAGCCTGCTGCAGGAACACATTACTAAGGTGAACAATGCTGCACAGAACCTGAATGAGGTTTATGAAGAGTTGAGACGCATTGAAATACCAGATCCTGACACACGTCGCAGAATAGATACCTGTGCAGCAGTAACGAAGAAATTAATCAAAACTGCAAAAAGTTATCTAAACACAGAAGGTGATGTAGATCAAAGAACTGAAAAACAAGACAGGAAAGAGTCAGATAAAGAATCTGTATTTACATCTGCAGCATCAGATAGAACAAGCATCACATCTCACCGTACCAAGTCTTCCATGTTGTCAGTTCATACTCGAAACAGCTCAAGGGTGACATCCAGACGTTCAAGCAGGTATTCTGCTCACAGACAGGAGGCTGCTGCTGAAGTTGCCGCCAATGAAGCTGCATTGCAGGTACTGCTGGAGAAAGAATGCCATATTAAAGAGCTTGAACAACTTGAGGCTGAAAATGCAGAGAGGCAAAGGTTGATAGAGGCCAAGCGCAGAGAAGTAGAACGACTAGAGACAATAAGCAAGTTAAAGGCTGCCAAAGCACGACAACAAGTATATGAGCAGAAAGAATGCTCAGATGATGAGATTGATGAGCTGCTCCATCAACATGTCTCTGTTAAGGAGGAGGAAAACATAAAAAGGGAAAATAACTTGCCACACTATCACCCTCCACCTCAAGCTACAACATTGCTAAGTCAAGGAGATAGCACAGCAGTTCTTGTGAGAGTGTTTGCAGAATCCATCAGTGCAAGTCGCCTTCCTATACCTGAACCAACAACTTTCAGCGGTGACCCACTCAGATTTAATGATTGGAAGGTTTCCTTTCAGACACTCATTGACAGGAAAAACATACCAGGTGAAGAAAAGATATATTATCTCCGAAAGTATGTGAGTGGTGCAGCTTGGAAAGCCATAGACAGCTACTTCCTGCTAGGCACAGAGTCAGCTTATCGTGCAGCATGGACTGTGCTAGAATGGCAATCCATTCCTCATCGCTAAAGCTTTCAGAGACAGGCTTAATGCATGGCCCAAGATAAACCCCAAAGGCAGTATGGAACTTCAAGAACTTGCTGACTTCCTCCGCAGTTGTGAAGCAGCCATGTCTCAAATCAAGGGTCTTGAGGTTCTTAATGACTGCAATGAAAATCAGAAGATCCTTGCTAAACTTCCAGATTGGCTGACCACCAGATGGAATAGGAGAGTCATGGAAGTGCAAGAGCAACGCTGCATGTTTCCAAGCTTCAGTGACTTTGTTGAGTTCCTCACATGTGAAGCCAAAATCGCATGTAACCCAATAACATCTTTGCTTGCTCTAAAGCCAGGTGAAAGCGAGAAGAACAGGGTTTCAAGGAACAGATGGCTTGGAGCAAAGGTGCTGGCAACAAACTCAGGTGCAAATACTGCTGTCACAAGCTGTGTCTTCTGTGAGAAGACAGGTCACAGTCTACTGAAGTGTCACAAGTTCATGAATGAAACGGTCTCTGCACGGGTGAAGTTTGTTCAGGAAAGGAAGTTGTGCTTCGGCTGTTTGGAATCTGGGCATCGCTCAAAGGAATGTGAAAGGAGGCAAACCTGCAACATATGCGAGAAAAGACATCCAACTTGTCTCCATGATAACCGCACTAAAGAAAGAAAGACGTTAACAAAGACTAATGGAGCAAATGACTATGACAGACTTAAAGAAGGAAACGCTGAACAGCGACAAGGCATGAGATCCCCCTCTGAGGCAACATCAAACCGAGTCATACAGAATATCAAGGACACTCATACATCCACCATCATCCCAGTGTGGGTGTCAGCTATAACTGAGCCTGATTGTGAAATTCTTGTGTATGCCCTTCTAGATACGCAGAGTGACACAACCTTCCTCCTTGAGGAAACTGCAAGGGCTCTGCACACAAAAAATGAACCAGTTCAGTTAAAGCTCTCCACTATGGCCTCAAGAAACACAACTGTGCCCTGTCGTAGAGTAGCTGGACTGCAAGTTAGGGGATTTTACTCAGATAAGGTAATTCCTCTGCCAGTCACCTACACAAGAGACTTCATACCTGCAAACAGAGAGCATATTCCCACACCAGAAACGGCTAAAGCTTGGCCTCACCTTGAACATATCGCAGCTGATATAGCTCCTCCACAAAGTTGCGATGTTGGCTTGTTAATTGGCTACAACTGTCCTCAAGCTCTTGTCCCAAGACAAGTGGTGCCTGGTGAAGGAAATCAGCCATTCGGATTGAGAACAGACTTAGGCTGGAGCATAGTAGGCTATGGCAACCCTTGTCTCGATTATGGAGATGCAGTTGGAGTGAGCCACCAAGTGGTTGTGAAGCAAGTCATTCCAGATTGTCAGTCAGCTTCAGACCACACAAGTGAAGTGCATTATGTCTGTAGAACACAGATCAAGGAAGTGGTCCCACCAGTTGACATCATCAAGGTCCTGGAGTCTGACTTCATTGAAAAGGCTTCAGATGATACTAGCATCTCACAAGAAGACCTTCGATTCCTATCACAGATGCAAGGGAGCATCAGGCTCAATGATGATGGTCACTATGAGATGCCGCTACCTTTCAAGAAAGAGAGACCTAGTTTGCCAAACAACAAAGTATGTGCCATACACCGTCTAAAATGCTTAGGAAGGAAGCTGAAAAGAAATGAACAGTACTACAAGGACTACAAAACCTTCATGGATGACATCATAGCTCGCAGAGATGCAGAAATGGTTCTTGAAGAAGACATCAACAAGGCTCCGGTGTGGTACATTCCCCATCACGGGGTGTATCATCCACAGAAACCCGGAAAGATTCGCGTCGTCTTTGACTGCTCTGCAAAGTTTCAGGAGACTTCCTTGAATGACCATCTACTAACTGGCCCAGAGTTGACAAACAACTTGGTTGGTGTCCTTTGTCGTTTTCGTAGAGGTCATGTGGCGATAATGTGCGACATCGAACGCATGTTTCACCAATTCCATGTGAAGGTAGAAGACCAAGACTACTTACGATTCCTTTGGTGGGAGGGTGGAAATCTGGAAGCTCGACCGTCTACCTACCGAATGAGAGTTCACCTGTTTGGTGCAGCCTCATCCCCTGGCTGCGCCAACTTTGGATTAAGACATCTTGCTGATGAAGGGCGGGGTAAATTCAGTGATGACACCATCCAATTCATCAGAAGAAATTTTTACGTTGATGATGGCCTAGCAAGTGTCACATCAGAAAGGCAAGCTATCCAGCTTGTGAAAGAGGCGAGAGAACTCTGCAGTACAGGGAAACTCCGACTACATAAATTCATCTCAAACAGTGAAGAAGTCATGGCCACAATCCCTAAGGAGGAACGTGTTGAGGCTGCCAAGGATCTGGATATGGCACTTGGTGAACATCATATGGAAAGAGCACTTGGTGTTCAGTGGTGTGTCACCTCAGATGAATTCCAGTTCCGTGTAGTTGTCAAGGAGAACCCACTCACCCGAAGAGGAGTCTTGTCTACGGTCGCCTCAGTATTTGACCCGCTCGGATTTGTGGCGCCGTTCATCCTGGTAGGAAAAAGGATTGTGCAGCAGATGTGTCGTGACAAACTCAGTTGGGATGACACCTTACCTGATGACCTGCGGCCCCTATGGGAATTCTGGCTCTTAGACCTGAAAAACCTGGCTCGTGTGAAGATCCAGAGGTGCTATGTTCCACCAGACTTCAAGGTCCTGCACTACGAGTTGCATCATTTCTCCGACGCCAGTGCGTCAGGATACGGAGAATGTTCATATCTCAGGGCGATCAGTACATCAGGTGAAGTGCACTGTAGTCTAGTCACGGGGAGGTCAAGGGTTGCTCCTACTAAGGTAACCACCATACCGAGGCTAGAACTGTCAGCGGCAGTAGTATCGGTGAGAGTCAGTGACATGCTCAAAGGAGAGCTGGAAGTGGAATGCACACAAGACGTCTTCTGGACAGATTCAAAGATCGTGCTGGGTTACATCAGTAATGAAGCTAGAAGATTTCATGTGTTCGTGGCTAATCGTGTGGAACGTATTAAGTAAAGCACAGAGTCTGAGCAATGGAGGTACGTGAGTTCAGAGGAAAATCCAGCTGACCACGCCTCAAGAGGTCTCTCAGCTGACCAGTTGCTAACTTCTAACTGGTTCACAGGCCCAGACATGCTTTGGCAGAAGGATCTACCAAGTGGAGATGTCAAGGTAGAAGAGATTCCAATTAGTGATCCAGAACTCAAGAAGGTCCACGTTTATGAGACGCAGGCAAAGGAGGTGAGGTCACTGTTGGGTCGCCTACACAAGTTCTCCGATTGGTCAAGACTCGTGAAGGCCATTGCTAGACTGAAGCGCCTTGCTAAAGAAGTCAAGGGTCAGAGGTCACGGTCCTGTGAAGTCACCAGTTTAGAGGAAAGGAGTGAAGCACAGCTAGCCATAATCAAGATGGTTCAAGAAATCAACTTCTCTCAAGAAATCCATTATCTCCAGAATAACAAGGAGACACAAAATAAGTCCAAGTTGCATGGATTAAATCCATTCCTGGATGACCAAGGTGTAATCAGAGTTGGAGGCCGCTTGACTCATGCTGCTTTGCATCCACATGTAAGGCATCCAGCAGTTCTTCCAAGTGACAGTCACATCTCATCATTGCTTGTCAAGTATTACCATGAAAGAGTGCACCATCAAGGCCGGGGAATGACAACAAATGAGCTCCGTTCCAACGGCATATGGATCCTCGGATGCAGCAAGTTGGTCTCATCCCACATTTACAAATGCACCAAGTGCAGGAAGTCTAGAAGAGGCATGGAGCAGCAAAGGATGGCAGACCTTCCTGTAGACCGAACAGAAGCCAGAGCAATTCACATTGAGATGCTCGATGACCTTACCTCAGATGCCTTCATTAACACCCTGCGCTCATTCATTGCCATTCGTGGAGCCGTGCGGCAGATCAGATGTGATCAAGGGACAAACTTCGTAGGTGCCAGGCGAGAGTTTGTTGAAGCGCTAAGAGAGATGGAACAAGAAGAACTCAAGGAGAGAGGATGTGAGTTCATCTTTAATACTCCAGCATCAAGCCACATGGGAGGAGTCTGGGAAAGACAGATTCGCACTGTCAGAAGCGTTTTGATGTCTATCCTAGACCAGTCTGCTAAGCAACTTGACTCCTCCTCTCTACGAACATTCCTATATGAAGTCATGGCAGTGGTGAATAGTAGACCACTGACTACTGATAACCTGAATGATTCATCCAGTCCAGAGCCATTAACACCAAACCATATCCTGACCATGAAGTCCACAATCATATCACCTCCCCCAGGGAAGTTCGTCAGGGAAGATCTTTACCTGCGTAAGCGATGGCGTCGAGTTCAACTCCTGGCCAACAACTTCTGGTTACGTTGGAAGAAGGAATATCTGCTAAATCTCCAACACAGACAGAAGTGGGACAAAGACTGCAGGAATGCGCAGGTGAATGACATCGTTCTTCTGAAGGATGATGGGATGCCACGGAATAAGTGGAAGTTGGCAAGGGTTATGCAAGTTTATCCTGGAAGGGACGGAAAGGTGAGAACACTCAAGTTGTTGCTCAGTGATTCAACATTGGATGGAAGAGGAAGGCGCACCTCAAAACCAGTCTACTTAGAAAGGCCTATTCAGAAGACAGTCCTGCTATTGGAGGCAGACTGAAGACAATAGTACATCATTCTTCCATTTAGTTTATTATTTGTCTCTACTGATAGATAATTGATATGTCCAATGAAAATATTCTAAATTAATATTCATACACTTTGTATAGTTCTTATGTGGATCTACGAAATCACATGTGATTTTGGTGGGAGTGTAACTGCCTCACATGTCAGTTTAATATTTTTTGTGTTTTTTTGGTTCCTACCTACCTGTTAAGTTAAGGCGGGGTTCATTATTTTGTTTTACACGGGTCCTTTTTTGTGATACACCACCTGACAAGCATGGCAAGGGAGAAACAACACTGTCCGTTGTCTCCACACAAGTTAAGATAAGACGAGTTAAATTAAACTATCAAACAAAGGAAGAGTTAAGGTAAACTATCAAACCAAAGAAGATGAAGAAAGAAGAAAAGAACAAGATATAGCCCTTATGGTAGTGTGCAGCCTACGAGGTATGTGTATTAATGTAATTATTGTAATTTGTACGTAGCTGCGGGTGTGTATTGTCGCATTTATTTGTCATTTATTTTCTTTTAGTTCTCACGGGTTGATCGGGAACTATGATGAATAAACCCTGTATTTAAAACGATCTCGGGCCTCATGCTTTACTACCAGAGGAGCTACACAGGGAGAAAATGTGATGGGGATGTACAAGGACCTCTTGACAATGGCATTCCTGAGATCATGGTGCTGTAGCGACCAGCTCATCCACGGACCAGTTTACAGAGGAACATCTAACAAGCTATCCCAGTGGGGCCCCTTTCAAAAGGAAGCTACTGGCGTTCATGGATAGCATGCTTGGAGCCACTGGGATGGGTTCGGAGAGTATCCAACTGGATTAGTGCACAGGACCTATGACAGAATAAACTCAAACAAGGCCCTTGTAAGACACTCATACCATTGTGTCCACATTATTTATCATCACTCATCGGAATAAAAAGGCTTTCAACTACATGCAGAAAGAACTATATTGTGCACAGTTTGCACTCATTAAATATCATTCATTAAAGGAAACTCATTAAAGGAAACTTCACAGATTGTTGTCTGGAAAGGTCCCAGCAACTCTCTTCACTGGGGGTCATTTGGCTGTGATGGTTCTTGAATGATCCTCTCCCAAACCCAAGAAAGAGTTGTTTGTTTAGTACCAAATTTAAGAAGGAACCTATTGCCATGGCTACGGTCATCGCCCGGGATCCTGTGTGCACATTCAGGGTCACATCCTAGGAAGTCTAGGATGAAATTTGTTTAAAAATCCATAAATATTTATTTAGTGGTTAGCAGCAAAATAAGATATCCTCATAACAGTAATTATCCTTGGGCTTGAGATAAAGTCATTGTAAAGGTGCACCTGTCCCTTTAATTGTTTGGTTGGGTCTCATGGGAAGTGGGCGTAGTGATTGGAAGCCGGGAGGCATAAAGATGGTTGGTTATGGCCACCTCAGGGCCTGAGAGTTGCCAGCACCGTTTGAGCGCTGCATCTGACAACACAAGACTTTGAAAGCCACGACCTGGGAACTCACCGCGACCCGGAGACCAACCACGGAGGAATTTGATGGTGTGTGCCCGAAAGGAAGGAGGACTGTTGCTGACTTGTAGAAATAACTTAAGCATTAAACAAACGAAGGAAATGGAGACGGAGCTGGCCTGGTCAAAGTTGAGGACTGCATGCTGGAGCTAGCCGGAGACACAAGAAAGACCATATCATGGGTATCGTGGCATCTTGACCCGGTAAGCACCTTTATCTTTACTGGCTGCCATTTCAAGTCCAGGATAATTCTTCTGCATATCTTTCATGGGTCTGAGGGAGGAGTGCAGGGAATGTTAGGGTGTTGCACTAGAGGTTTCCACGAGACATTACATTCTTTTACCCCTAGACAACGTTTGCTCATAACCCTGTTTGGCTCCTGGTTCACCCCTTTTGCACGCCTATAACACTATGATAAGATCAGCCTAATGGGACAGAGCAGTTGCCAGTGTGACAAGGTGATGGTCTTAAGACAGGTAAGACTCCTCAATAGCCAGAGAGGGGAGCACCTGTCCAAGCAGGAGGGTGATATGATCTAAACAGTGGATTATGATGTTTTCAGGCCAAAAAGCATCAAAGGGGGGACTGTATGTAATACAACATGTATTCTTCTTCTCCATTCTCTTTTTGTCTTATAATGTGTATAATATTTACATTTATTGTGTCTTCTCACTTTCTGTTCTTCAGGGTATTCTGTCATCTGTAATCAGTTTTTTATCTTCGGAGTTGGAGCCAGAATTGCTACAACTGCTTTATAATGTAAGTCACATGCTGTTGACATGCTCAGAAGATACATATATCAGACATCGAAGACTCTCAGCTGTTGTTGGTCTGAAGGACCCAACTGTGGTGGGCTCTCCACAACATAACCAACTGATAGGTGGGATGCAAAACTCAAACACATGGCCTTCAAAGGCTAACTGAAGGAATCATAGGGCTACAGGGTGAAAGGAGAGGCTAGCCTTGTAAGTGTGGCTTTCCTGCAAGTTATAAAACAAAATGATAAAAAACACAAGTGGTGTTGATAGCAATGAAATAAACAACATAGAGACAGACAACAATGACATTATTGTCAGGTCTCTACTTATGGCCATTACTGCCAGTTACTATGCTTGGAGTGGCACTTCCCAGTCATCTGACATAAGCAAATAACATAGCAATAATCAGTAGGACCTGCAGATCTTTCCTATATAACATCAGAAGAAGTCACCCCCATCTCATCACCTACTCAATACAACTCCTGGTCCAAGCCCTGGGTCTCTCCCACCTAGACTATTACAACTCCTCCTTGCTGCCACAGCTGTTTGCATATGGAGTGCATGTCTGGGTGGAAAGATAACAATATGACAATGTTAACTAATGTATGTCACAGAAACAGCAAAAACAAATATGTCAAGCAACTGTGTTGCATGACAAAACATGGCCCACAGTCTGTATTGGAGAGATTAAATTTAAGGTTATGGATTGATGTCCAGGGAGATATTCCTACCTCCCATGTGGCCATGAACAGGGCCACCTGTGAGACAGAGAAGTGAAAGACGAAAAAGACTTGAGTACAGATGTATATAACAATGGTAAAAACTACAGAAAGAAAAAAACATGTTCTGGGCAATTCTTAATATTCCAGTCCCTACCAGTGTTTAAAGGTAGGGTACTGCATTTAATGTCACAAAGAGATACATGTTTGCATCATATGAAACACCATCTGAGATACCTTAAAGACTTTTGTCACCTTCAATTGCTAGACTGAAGATATATTCACAAGCATTTAAACTTTCAGCAAATTTTGCAATTTTCCCTGCCTGTAGGTATCCTTACTTCAAAGGAGTCACTACACATTATAGCATGAAATGGCTGGAAGATGGAGTGTAATTTAACTGTGCTTTACACATCAGTGTAAACTGCATAATACAGTAGCTGTATAAAACAGTAGTGGTCCAGACAGGAAAAGAAACAAAAAAGGAGATTAAATGATTGACTAAGGATAATTGGCTTGCTGACAAATACCTCTAACTTTACATCAGTAGTTGACACCAACTTTCTCAGTTACCAGTTACAGCATGTAGGAGAGATGTGCAACTTGACATAAATTAATGTGGCTTTCTGCAGAATTAAAACTATGTACACCATATGTATGTACAGTAGTGTACATGTACATTCATACATACATACATTCACAACTGCTCAAATTCTGAGGTTACATTAATTGACATGCATTTAGCAGGTGCTCTTATCCAGAGCAACTTCAAGCACAATAGATCATAAGTGTATTCATTCAATTTAAATGAATGACAGAGTCAGACCGGGCTAAAAACACTCCCAGACCAGTGAGTGTGGGCATAACACAATTCAAGCCCTACCACAGGTTAACTTGTACAATCTAACTAGGCAATGGAAGCCAAGTACACTATGAAGCATCAGTCCCTAGAACACAGAATCCAAAATACGTCACAATACTACTACAATATTAAAAACCAACATCAAATACTAGAGATAGCAGGTGTTAGGGGAGAGGGCCTGAGATGGAACCAAGATACAATCTGAGGAGGTGGGTCTTCAGTCTGCATTGAAAGATGGTCAGTGATTCCACTGGCCTAACCTCTGTGAGGAGTTCATTTCACCACTGACGGACCAATACAGACAGGGACTGTGTATGAGAGGAGCAACCCCTAGGGATGAGAGAGTCAGTTGTGACATTGTTGTAGAGTGTAGCGGTCTTGATGGAACATATGGCTTGAAAACTGACTGTATGTATGAGGGGCTGTCCAATTCAAAGTCCTGTATGGTAGCACCAAGGTTTTGAACTTGATGTGAGCTATAACAGGAAGCCAATAAAGCGAGGTAAGGAGGGGAGTCACTTGAGTACATTTTGGGAGATTGTAGACAAGTTGTGCAGCTGCATTCTGGAGTAGCTGTTGAGGTTTGATTGCACAGGCAGAAAGACAGGCAAAGAGATTACATTACATTACATTACATGCATTTAGCAGGTGGTCTTATCCAGAGCGACTTCTAGCACAATAGAACAATTACAGTAGTTCAGCCATGAGAGGCCCAGGGCCTGAACTAGGAATTGCACTGAATACATAGTGAGGTAGGGGTGTATCTTTTGGATGTTGTACAAAAATAATCTGCACACCACCTCTGCAATGTGAGAAGAGGACAGTTTGCTATCAAGTATTTACACCAAGGCTTTTTACAGTGACATCGGTTAAAAGGCTTGCAGAGTCTAGGCTGAGGGACTGGTCTTGAAACAAAGAGGACCTGAATGGGATCTCAGTCTTAGCCAGGTTAAGCTTTAGGTGGTCGTCCAGCATCAACTGTGAAATGTGTCACAAACTCAGGCAAGCTGAGATGCACGCAGAAACCTGTGTCAGACAGTAGAAAAGACAGGAAGAGTTGTGTGTTGTCAGCACAGAAGTAGTCCAAAAAGCAATGGGAGGTGATGACAGAGCTGAGACATTGCATGTAGGAGAGGAAAGGAGGGGGCCAAGTACAGAGCCTTGAGGGACACCCATAGCCAGGCTGTGGGTTCTAGACAACCCACCATTCCAGGACACTCTGAAAATGCATCAAGAGAGGCAAGATTCAACCACAGAACTATGTCAACGATCCTGAACATAGCTAAGATAGATAAAAGTAGAGTGCATTCTGTGTCAAAGGCCGCAGAATGGTCTTGAAGAATGGAGTGGGCGGAATGGTGATTGAAGAGCCTCAGTAATGGAGAATAGGGCAGTCTCTGTGGAATGGGCAGCCCTGAAGCCAGACTGAAAAGGGTCAAAAAGGTTGTTCTGGGAGAGAAAGGAGGATAGCTGGTTAGCCACAGCTCATTCAAGTATTATACACAGGAAGGGGGAAAGGTGGGTCAATAGTTCTGGGCAGTAGATGGGTCCAGAGTCCTTTTCTTCAGCAGGGGTGTGACTCACACCTTGAAGACTGCAGGCACAAACCCTGTAGAGCAGCGTTTCCCAAACCTCTCCTGGAGGACCCCTTGTCTTGCATGTTTTAGATCTCTCCCTGCTCCAACACAGCTGATTCAAATGATCAACTTGTTATGACCTCCTGAAGCTGCTTAATAACAAACTGTTCTGTGAAAAGAAGAAGATTGGGAATGATAATTTGCAATAGAGGTGAAGGAATGGGATCCAGGGCACAGGTGGTAGGTTGATGTGCCGCAAGATGAAAGACATCACCATCTGAAAATGGGGAGAATTCAGAGAGAATTGGGTGGTGAGTGGGAGGAAGGAAGAAGAGGAAGAAACAAGAGATGAGGGCTGTGGGGACTGGAGGGAGTTATGAATATTACAAATCGTTTGGTTGAAATGATCTGTAAAGTCATCTGCAGAGAGATCAGAGGGGGGTGAGGGAGATAGAGGGATTGAGGAGGGAAGAGAAGGTAGGAAATAGTCTGCATGGATTAGAAAGTGAGTTTTGAATTTTGCATTCATGAAGCTTTAGCAGACACCACATTTGCAGAGAAGGCAGAGAGGAGTGCTTGATAGTTCAGCATATTGGGGGAGGAGATGGATTTTCTCCACTTCCGTCCTGCAGCACTAAGCTTTGTCCCATTCTCATGGAGTGAATAAATTAGCCAAGGACATGGCGGAGTGGGTCGTGCAGGCTTGGAAGTAAGAGGACAGAGAGAATCAAGGGAATATAACAGAGAGGAGCGAAATATGGATACAGCAGAATCAGCAGACAGTTTAGTAGAAGAATCAAGCGATGAGAAAGAAGCGAGAAATGTGGAAAAGAAAGTTGAAGGTGAGAGGTTGTGTACCTTACTGTGAGAGGTGACAAAGGTAGGGACCAGGGTGGGTCATGGGGGAGGAGGTAGAGAAAAGGAGACAAAGTAGTTGTCAGAGAGCTGGAGGTGGTTAATTTTCACGTCTGAAGTTGAGCAGTTTCTCAGGAAGACCAGATACAGCTGTTTGCCAGCCTTGTGGATTGGTGGTGACCGTATTAGAGTACAAAGGAGTATAGGAGTGGGAAGAATCCAGAAGCTTGAGGTTTCTAGGTTGAATGCAGAAGTCCCCCAGTAGGATGGGGGGGGGGGGGGGGGGGGGCCATCCTCTTGGAAGGAGCTGAGGTGTACATCCAGTTCCTTTTTTCTCACAGGTGGTCTATAAACAATACACTTTCTAGATGGTTTAGTGACAGTAACAGCATACATTTCAAAAGAGGAGATAGAAAGATGAGGTTCTACTTAAATACACCAGCTAATTAACCATGTAGCTGTGGAGACACCCTTCTAATGAGCTGCCCGATCAGTCTCTAACTAAATAGCACTGTAACCAAAACTTCCATGCCCCACTAATTATCAAAACAAATAGCAAATACGCAACAAATAAACTAATAGAGCTTACAAAATGATGCAAAAACGTACAAACTATAGTTTCGAAGCACAAGAAAATGTAAGTATTACCTTAAAATAATGTTTACACTAATTGGCTATCGAGTGAAACTATTGATTGAGAAGAACATTGGATCCTGGTTCCATAAATAATGAAATACACTCTTTGTACCTCATCATACAATGAAAAAAATGAAACCATTAATATGAAAAGGACATCGACACAATAAAGACTTCTATGAGAGCTCCACAGAGTAACGTCAAAAATAGAAATGAATCCAAAAATGCAATAACCAGTGACAAATCGATAGCGGCATCTGCTAACTCGCACCCATCTCCACAAACAGATAGTCCTCCTGAAGTCCTCCTGCGAGTTGGGGCATCATTTAAAGGAGGCTCGTCAACCAATTCACTCCTTTGTTGACTAGGCACAGCCAACCCGTTACTGCCTCTCACACACACACCCATGACAGCCAATTATTTCATTACCACACATACAGTAAAACTGTAGCCGGGTAGCGTCATCTTCCCTTTTTCAGATCTATTTTCAGTATATTAGCAAAATATTAGCATATTTAACAAGCTCTTCGTGCATAAAAGGCCCAGGTAAATACTACCTGAAGGCTTGCTTCCAGGATATCTGCCCCTTCCACCATTTGCTCCTCCATTGTTAGAAAGGTAGGCTATGTGTTGGCTTGCTGTGTACTGCTTTGCTTGGGTTTATGCACCTGTCAATGTGTCCATTTTGTTTTTAGCTTGATTTTGCAGTTGCTGCCGGCGCAACTTTCGGTACGTTCCTCTGCTAGTGACCTTCAGGTAGGGACATTCTTAGTCTTAGTGCTATATTTTCCCTGTTATGTTTTTTATGGTAGTAGCACAATATTGTTTTTGTTTGTAGCTTCTTCTGCCAAGCCATAGCACTTCCTGGTGTTCATCTTTGATGTGCATTTGCCACACTGTGGGTACGTACACGCAGGGTACCGTATTATTTTTAAACATACGGTTTATTCCCTTTTTTGGTAACTTCATTTTGTCCTGACAGGTAGCACTAGGCCTGCAAATTGTTCCAGGGGAATCAGTATTGGCGTGCCACATTCCGATCAAGCTGCTGTTTTGTCTCTGCCATGGTCTCGCCAATGCTTTCTTCTTAACGTTAGCTAGCCCATATCGGATAGCATATTGAATATCGTTCACCCGTTAGACGGTCAGCCTTTGCAGTGCATAGTATCTCACTTAGGGGGGTATTCTCCCATGCACAAGTGTAAGTTCAAAAAAGCACGTAGCTGCACACTTTTCAGCCTACGCATATTCTCCCCTTGACTTAAGTCTATGATTTGTGCGCCATGAAGGCAGTTACGTGCTTCGGATGGAGCAACCCTAAAATCTGAGCATTTCTTATGTAAACACCATTTACGCGTATTCTTCCCTTGACTTACACACTTTTCAGCTACGCGCTTCTGAGGGCTGTAGTAAGTCAAGCGCCACTACATGGCGAAACACCATATTGCCCTTTAAGTCAGTGGTAGGCCTACTTTTAACATTATTATACATGTACAAATAAAGTTCAAAATGTACGATATTTGTGTGTCATTATTTTTAAACTACAATAACATTTCTTGTAACCCTATATTACATTGTTAAACAGGAAAAAAACATTTTACATCACATGGCGTTATGAACAAGCCTGGTAAATAATTAGTTCAATTAGAATAAAAAAAAAAAAATCTATTAAAATAAGTAAAAATACAGAGCATTACCCATTCATTAATCAATTTAGCTAATAGAGAGTACTTTGAAAGTCATGATGAGTGATTACTAATAAATTTTTAATAATAGGCTACTCCGCATGAGTTCAAGCATGGACTTTGGAACATGCATTTTGTTGCACCTTTTCCTCAATAGTGCGTTTTTATTAACCCTCTCGTGCATACGGTCACACCGGTGTGGTTAGCTGTTTAGCTAGAAAACTAGATTGGAAAAATTCTAGGTAATTTTAGTTTTGATGAAACAACGACTTAACATTAAAAAATATAGCAAATGCTAACTGAAAACTATGAGAAGCCTAATATCGCTAATTAAAACATAACAAACCATGTAACGTTGCCTAACACGCGTGCTACATAGCATAAAAACATTGGCCTAGCACATGTGTTGTTTGGTATATTTACTTTATTTCTGGGTTCACTCCATACATAGAAACAAATTCTTTCCTTTGAGCCGGTCGTAATATAGCTCTCCCTTTGCATTTACTTTCAAAGTCAGAGTCTGTGTCACACCCGTTCCCAGTCAACCAGCTCAGCCACGCCCAGTTCAGCCTGGCTCAACCTCACCCACTCATCAAGCACACCTGTGACTCATTCTTCCATCAAGTCCTGGCTACTTGAGGACTCAGTTTGTGTTGCCTCATTGTGAGGTATTGTTTCCTGCAACACTAGAGCCTGCTCTCTGCCGTTCTGACTTTTGACTGTCATGTTTGACCCTCGCCTGTTCTTTAGACCTTGCTTGTGTTTATTGGAACTGGTTGTGTTCTGCTGCTTCCCACGACCGACCCGTTTCGTCCCTGACAATGTTTTTGTCTTCTGCGATTAAAAAATTATTGACCGTTCTTGGATCCCAGTCTGTTTTCATTACAGTCTGGTTTATGGTTTGAATGGATTTCAATGACATTCACATGGTAAATGCGTAAGTCCACGTTCCACGTTCCACGTTTTCCCGCCAGCCAAAATAAACAATAAACAAGGTTGTGACTCAGTCTACTTCTATTTTAAATAAATCACGCCTCTTTCATAAGCCCACCTTCATTCTGAAGTTAAGCGCTGTGGGCATGATCGGAGCGCGTAGGGGAGCATACGCATTACTGAAATGCGCAAAAAAGGACTTGCATGCGAATGGGAGAATACCCCCCTTAGCTCGTATGCAGTATTGCCAGGTGTGCGCAGCATCTGCGTGGGCCGTGCAATGTATGTAGCGCAGGGTTATGTTGTGCATAACTTTTGGTTACCGTGTTTAGTTAACTTTGTCTGTTCTTTTTCTATTTTTTCTACTTTTCTGTCTTTTGTATGGGTTTGTGGGTGGGCTATTTGGAATTATGATTTTTGCTTAGTTGGAGGTATAGCCTGGTACCAACTGGTATATAATTTGTTTAATGTGCCTATTGTCCAGCTAACACCATTTTCTCTTTATTTAAAGCTGCAGCTGAGTGCCCCTATTGGGGAGGCTAGTCACCCGGTGGTGGTATCCCCTCACAGTGTGGAGTTTCTAGGAGCACCCTAATTTGATTCACCCATTACTGTTTGCAGTGTGCGTGCACGTGTGCATGTGGGTTGGGACCTGGGCACACTTCCCAATTAGTCTGCCTCCCCAAGGTAAGCCTTAGTCCTGCTGCTGAACCTCTTTTCCTGTAGCTACCATGATGGGCAATTGTTTGTCTGTGTGATAGTGGAAATATTTTCTTTTGTATGGATACATTTTTAAATAAAAACTATTTTCATAATAAGGAATTCTTAACTATTGGTCTAACTTTGTAATACCCAGGACTGATTTTACCTATAATAAACACCTTTTTGCTGTCAAATTGGGTTTTGTTGCTGAAGTATTTTTGTACGCTTTCAGCTTTGTAGTAATTCCACTACCTCCTCAGTCAATAAAATTCAATTTTATACCTGAAATCACATCTCTTGCTGCTTGGTATCAACAAACCTGCGTTCTGTGTGCAAGTACTAGATTGAAACACTCTGGGTGAAATTCCCAGGGTGGTGTAGATGGCTACAATTTAAGCATTCTTTAGCTGACTTGGTGTACTTCAAGCACTCCTTCATGCCACACTACATATGAGCAACTGAGTATTTCAATGTCATTTACATAGACGCATGATCGCACACCCCTTTACAATTGTTTTACAGTTTGCACACAAAATATATGACTTTTCTTTTGTCATCAAGCTAGCTAGCTAGCTAGCTGTGTAACAAAGGGTAAGATTGTCCAAAGTTTCTCACTAGCTAGCTAATAATTGCTAGATAGCAAACAATGGACTTGAAAAAATAATAAAAGTGGAGCTATACTTGCTATCAGAGTAAAAACAACTCCTTGCAGATGACACCCTCTTGTTGTATGGATCTCACTCTGCATATGGCTCATATTCACCAGGAAGGAACTATCTGGTATAGGAGCCACTGACTCAGCTCAGAGCTTCTTCAGGTGCCTCAGAATCAGTTTCCTCATTTGCAGAAGACTTTCTCATATTTAATTGGAAAAATTTTCACTCATTTATAGGTGTTCAGTTGATTGTGTTAGAACTGTTTAACCTCTGCAAACAAGTGTGGCTTTGGGGTAATGCTATGAAGCCAGGAGGCTCTCAAGGCTTTTGAGCACGTTACAAGGGCAGGACATTTAGAAATACTTGCTCAATAGTTGAAAATTGATTCATTCAGCTCAATTAAATAGAATATCTTACATGTTTTAAATAATTAATTGTTCTATATTTTCCCTTTTGTTTAATGAGAAAGCTTTTTTTCTATTACAGGAGTAGCCTTCCTGAAAAGAAGCTTGTATGGTACAAGGTTTTACAGCTGAAGCCTTATCATTATGAAGATTGCACTATTTGAATTTTTTGCAATGTTATTGCGCATAGACTACCATTATTTTCAGGCCATGAGGTAGGAGTTGTTTAAAAACTTAAATTTGGCATGAAATATACACGGGATACTTAGACCACCTTTGCACAATTGCTTTTGCTTTATTTCTCTACATATTAAATTAAGGCTGTATAGGAATGAATTCTTGATGATGATTTATTATAGTTGTTTGTTTAGAAATAACATCAGCAGGGAATATAACAGACGTGTCACCAAAGCCTGGTTCCTGCGGTCCAGGCTTAGCTGTACATTCCTTTTCTAATGCAACCAAATGGTTGCCTGCATTTCAAATAATAGTAAAAAACTTTCCAAATAATGTCCTGAGCCACCCGTACCCACCTACATCATATGTATTTTTTGAAAGAAATTATCCTACAGTGGAGCAAGAAATCCTGTTCACTTTTGTGAATCCTCTTTGGCAAGGTGACAAGGAACAGTTTGAATGAGGTTGATTACATGTGTATCCATGTACAACCCAACCTAACCTAATTCAAATTTGCATCTTAATGTTCTTGACTGTTAATCTCCATACCACATTAAAGATAACCATGTCTAGACAATCATAACACAACACTGATTTGCGCACCTCATACCTATTTGTACACATCTATCCATCTATCTCTACATCTACCCATCTATCCATCTGCCTATATATATCTCACATGACTTTTAATCACTTTCAGTTATCATCACTGTAAATTCATATAATGTTGGAATTATATGAAATTCAATGACCCCCCCTACCCCCCCCCCCCCCCCCCCCCCCACCAAACCCCATTCTTCTCTCATGCATGACCGGTACAGTCTAACATAAGGTAATGACAGTTGTGGTGATGCAGTGCTCCAGATGTGAGGTAAAGAATCCTGCTGAGGTGCCTCCCTTCTCTCACTGCTTTACAGACACTTTAAAGATCTGCAGTGGATGTGAAAGGAGGCCAGGGATGGCGGCTGGAAAGATGATTGCATTGTTCTGGCAATTAATGACGGTGCAGCTATTCATCTTCCTCTTCCTACACGTATTGAGTCCTGCTCATCTACAGATATCTTCATACAGTGAGCTGCCATGCTGAGCAGAGCCATTTTAAACTGTACTGTAGAAAAAAGACACTGCACAGAGTATGGCAAAGTTGTACAATATAAAAAGGGGAAGAATACTTGGTAAAAATTATACTTGCATTCAGAGCAATGCTTGTCCTGATCATGCCGTATTGATGATCATTTTCAGTCATTTCATACTTTAATGTTAAAGGTGGTTTCACTGTTATCTTTTTAAGTTCCCTTTCAATGCTTTTGTGAATTTTATTATTGTGTTGTCATTTTTTCTTGTTGTTGCTTGTTTAGTTTTTCTCTTTTTTGATGTATGTGACATAAATGCAGAGAACCCAGCTGAAATTAATATCTGTCAGGTATACATCCTCTTTGCAGTGACAGAATGATCTAATGACTTTTTTCAGCTCATGGAGGCACTGATGAAATTTTGTGCTGACTCAGGGTTTACACAAAGGTAGACATGCAGGACAATCTGAACCAGGCCAGGGGCATGACCTGCTTCCTGAGAGAATAGGGAGGTGATTGCTCCCCCTAGAGGACAGGGCTTATAAAGACACCTCTGTAATACCCCTTTTACACTGTAGAGCTGGAACCAGGAAGTCACACTTCAGCGTGGTTCATCATGGTTGTCTTTTTATGACTTACTGATTCAGGCTGGTTGTGTTATTAGTGTTAGCATGCTAAAATGATCTGTGGACAGAGTAAACATGTTATGGTCAAGAAACTGTATTTTTTTTTTTTCATCAGTGTCTATGCTAAAAACCTAGAATATAAACATTCAAAGGAGAAAGAAGCAATCTGCCAGAATCATAACAAATAACCAGAGACGGACAGAAATAGGTGTTTTTTCCCTGGAAAATGTATTAATTCATTGCAGCTCAGGCAATCCTGTTACATCCGGGCAATTCAAGCAATTAGTCTGACATGCATGTGCTGTAGCTCTGGTCATGGGTAATTCAATGGAAAAGAATTCATGCTGTATTGGGTTAGTCACTGTTTCTCCAACGTGTGTTACTCTGGGGAAAAAGGGATCAGAGTGGTATCACCATTACTGCTTAGCTTACTGCTTACTGCTTACTTACCTTACTGCTCATAATCACAGCTCATTAATGGGAACCACTTGAACTGAGGTGTTCAGGACTGACAAAATGAACACATAGCTAGAGTTTTCATTGGTAATGGAGAGTCTGTGATATAAATCCAACCGGGGGGAGGTGTCAATGTGCTAAAAGTGCCCTGGGAGGTCCGTGTCTGGCCATGGAGGAGAATTCAGGTCGGGGCCGGTGCAATCAACTGCTAAAGCCTTTAACAGCTCGTTCACACTGTCTGAAAGAGGCCAGCAGTAAATAATTTCCACTGTACATTTTTTAACTGGTCTATTAACAGATTTCAATGTAGGATTTAGTCTCTTATCCACTCTAAATCCATTATTCCCTAAGCAGAGGTGTGCCTTTACCCCATATTAAAATAAATATTCACCTTTCACTTCATAATGCAGGTACTAGAACTGAACAATTGAGCAAGCTTAAAAGTTTAAACTTGAGGATGAATAGCTCCCTTTGTATTTTTGCCCCCATGTTTTACATAACTGTTCATGAATAAGCATATGGGGAAAGTAGGTTAATATAATGTGCTTATATTGTTGGGAATAAATACCTTCAGTCTTTGTAAGAGAGGAAAAAAAATCTTTAATAGCAGTTCCACCACTGCGTGGTAGCATAATAACTGCGGAGACTATTTATTTTTAATTGATATGCCCTTTCTTACCATGAAAAGAGCAATTATTTGAAGCACTGCACAGCACTCATAAGCACAGTAAGCTACCACACAAAGAAGGGCCAAGTGTAAAATGAACAAGAAAAATCACCATTTTGCTGTAAACCTGGGAGAAATGTTTGGAAAAGGCACATTGATTCCACTCTTATAATTACAACATGAAATGCAATAAAATACACATTTGTTGTATTTGCAAGATTTATAGAGTATTACCTGTGATAATATGGCAATGTGCACAAGCATAAAAACACAGTGTTCATATTAATTGTATATTACCTTCGTTCTGTGAAGCCTTATTTCAAGCTAAAAGGCCTTTAGTGATTAGATGATAAAGTTTGCAGATAATTTACTCTTCATATAAACCATATACATCTAAAACATTATAATGTAGGAAATTGTCTACACGTCAGATAATTATTTGTTTATACTAATATGCATACAAGACACACTTGATATACATATATATATATATGTTTGCATATTTTTGGTCACTGGAGATATGTAGCAACTCACCCCTGTTTTCAGGCCATGTAACAAAGGATTGAGAACACTGTACTCAAAAATTCCAACAATTTAATATTGATACAAATTTCAGAAATTAGGTAGATACCACATTTTAAAAATTTTGAAGAGCACATTTCGTTTTCAGTTGGTTAGGTTCATTTATTTAACATGAGTTTGTTAACGTGAGTACTATTTTTTTGTCAGGTTTTGTATTTCTGGACTTTTTAGGCATAGTAAACTTGTGCAAAACCAGAGGAAAGAGTCAATACATAATGACTGCAATAGAGGAAACCATTACTCTCTACTTTCCCTCCTACCGTTACCTTGTCTATAATCCATTTTAGGGATAGCTGTAGCGGCAAGAATTTAACAGAGGGAAATGAATAACGAACAGTGACGTGATCTGAGGGTTCAAATTTTTAATGAAATGAATTATATATGGTCTTTTGTAGAAACGCAAATGTAAATGCATTATACATTATTCTGTTGACTTCAACAGAATATTGTTTTTCTTCAGAGCAAAGTTTCTCTCTCCCTCTCTCTCTTTCCCTCTCATTCTAAAGTTTATTTATTTATTTAATGTGAAATAGAAACTCGATGCAGCAGAACATAAAAGCAATCAGTTTTTCAGACTTAACAAGAACCTGGTCCCATTCAATGAACTCTAAACCTATCAGACTAAAAACAATGCTCTACATCAGCAATTTTCTTCCTTAGCTCATTCAGAGACAGAAAATGTAGAGTTTGCTTTGAAAATGTTATAGAGCTACAGAGTGGGAAAAAGATCATTATTCATTATTATTTAGTCATTTAGTGAATGCCCTTATCCACACCAACTTACAGTCTGGAAGCAGCAAATGTATAGCACACGAATGCAGTTAAACAGTGAAGTAAAGATAAAAAAGCAGTAATAGTTCATCATTAGTGAAAAATTCATATGCAAATACATAACAAATAATGCAGTCACAATGTAAAACATACCCAATTGTAAAAATAAAACTTCCCTCCCTCTTCAAATCTGCGTACTGAAAAAATAGAGCGTGCACTAACTTGTACATCACTGATAGAGAACAATTAAATATGATCAATGGAAATGAAAATTTGAAGGAGACAGAATTTCAGGCAAGTTTGTTTGCCTGCCTCCTGGAAGCACAAATGTCAGCTTTGAACGGTTTGGGACTCCCTGCTAAGTATTTGGCGAGCTCAGATTCAGACTGGTCACATCTTCTGGACACTTGGCATTCCAGGCACGTGCTGTGACCATCTCTTTACTATACCACAACAATACCTTAATATATTTATTTAAAAAAAAAATAAGTATCAGATTTTCTGAGACTGTTTGCATATGTTCTAAAACACTAAAATCACTGCATCTCTCATTTTTTTATATCTATGAGAAGATTTCATGCTTTGGAGTTTGACTACCCATAGTTCAAACTGCTCTCATGTTAAAAAAAAAAAAAAACATGCAATAAGGATTAACTCATTAATCTTTTCAAATTATATAAGAAACAAGCAAGAAATATCCTAAACTGTGTTGGAAAGACCAGTATTTTTTACAAGAAGTGTCAGAAAATAGCAGCATTGTAAAGCAGCGCATATTGTCTAAGAAACAGATGTCACTGAATAGGTACTGGTATAGTGAGGATCAATAATACAGCTAAACTGCTTTGGCAGGGGATGACAGACCATTTCTAAAGATATAAACATAAGTACACAGGCAGCACTTCTTTTTGCTACTTAAAAATATCCTGCTTCTTTTTAATCCAGAATCATTCCATGATTAGGGACTGGACGAGGGGTATGGGAGGGAGGGTGGCTTTTCACAGGCTGTTTTATTTTAAGCTATTACTACTATTACAATGTGAATCCATCCCCCTATGGATTTGCATTATGTATTCTGCCAGCGCTTACTAAAGGAAACTCCTCATAGAATAAGCTAATCCTTTTCGAAAGGGGACAAATAGCACGGACATGACTTTGCAGCAGAATGATGTCATGTGTTCAAAGTTTTCATTCAAAACACACTCTTCTTCACCCCCTTTCCAAATCTCAGCCAACTACAATAATCAGCCCGTGTTCAAAGTATTTATCAGATTGAGGGGAAGCGAGATTACATCAAGCACAAATATGTGTCCTTATTATCCTTCCCGAGCGAGCTGCAGCCGACTGACACCGGAGGTGACGGAGAGAAAGAGAAAGGGAGAGAAGAAGACTCATTATCCCAAACCTCGACTCCCCTCACTCTCGCCTGCACCGCCTTTGTTTGTGTTTTCCCTTTTTGTCGTTTTTATTTATTTATAAGATCCTACGAGTCCCTCAGTGAAGATGCAGTGCCATGCAGTTTATGTCTAATTTAGAAAATATGCCCTCACCACTCAGGCCTGTCAGATGCTTTTACTTTTTTTTAAGAGTTTGGAGTTTTGGTGAGGAGGGTTACAAAAAAGTGCTCCTTGATCTGTCCAACATTTTCTCCCTCTGATTTACAGGAAGCGTCAGTCGCCTCAGTTTCACAGGGTTTGATGTTCCTGACTGTATTAGCCAGCTTCATCACAGTGGGCTTCCTGTCACGAGATACTTTGCAAGGTTTTCTCTCTTTTTTTTGGTCTTGTTATTGTTTCTTCCCCAACACAAGACAAGGGCCAGTATCTTGATGCACACCTCACACCAAGGAAACCTTTTCTTTTTTGATTTTTAACAGTATCCCCTCTAATGACCAGTTTGGCAAAAAATGGGTGAAAGGGAGAGATGAAATATATTTTGACTGTTTTATAAAAAACAATCTGACACAAAGTAATATTCATCTTCAATGAATCCAATATTCTTTTGGAATGATATTAGATGGTATCTATTATATCTTCCATTGTGTTCCCATCTGCCCTTTTCAGGATCTAAATTATGTGCATTAGTACGTAAATGGGCTAATGCCTGTCTGTATTTAGTGGGCTACATGCCGTGAATATATTCTCTGCTTCAAGAAGTAATTGGTAATTACAGTGGTCATTTAGGCAATCACTGTCTCGGCGAGATTCATGTCATTCTTAAAAATAACTAGCTCTTAACCTTTGACAGAATTCTACAGAAACTGTTCATCATCTCCTCCGCTTTGATTCATTTCACACACACACACACACACACATACACACACACACACACACATACATACATACATACATACACACACACACACACACACACACACACACACACACAAACTTGTATCAATAAAACTGATGCTTTTACATTTGTTAACCAGACAATTTGCCTCACAAAATCCAGCCTAATATCAGGTAACGGTGCGCTCCCAATCTCATTAGTTTCATTTTATAAACAATTAGACAACAGCATACACAGGTCATTTGCTCTCTCTCTGTCTCTCTCCCTCACCACTATAATTCCAATGATCCTTCCTCCTGCTGTTGAAACAGCCACTCTCACATGTTAGTCATATTCATGCATAATGAAACATCATGGCCAGAAACTTCAGTCAAGTTGGCTACTGTCTGTAAAAAAAAAAAAAAAAAAAAAAAAAAAAAACAACGAGGTTGCCACATTAGGACTGAAATGGCTGCCCCAACACTTAAGACTTTTGCTATGTTTATCCAAGACTGTCACATACTTTGCACTTCTACCAGGCCGAATGTGAGATCATTTCTAGGTTATGACATAACTTTCAGTGACAAGCAGATGGGGTATATTTAATATTGTGCCAAAAAGAGAACATTTCATAAGTGCTGCTTATTACTAGAACAGAGAATAGTTTAAGTTAAATAACAGGACAATAAAAGGCACAATGACGATACAGATAAAATTGATAAAAAACATTTTGACCACCTTTATTTTTTTTAATGGAAGATAAGATTGAAGCTGATATTATACATAAGATTCCAAAATATGACTTTAAGGGTCCTTATATCAATTTGGAAATATGTCTTTATCAGCTATGCTTTACGTTAAACAGTAATTTTATGAAGAACTTGCACAATGTAGTTTCCCATCTGCACATTCCAGTTGGAAATGTTGTATGCAAACTTGACACCTTACAATATCTAATTATGTTTTGTTTGTCCTCCCAAATGAGATGGCTGAACTTCCTTGAAAGGAATTCATTATGACACTGGTTTATGATGCATTATCTTTAACAAGATGTATATCTCATCTCATCAGACCATTTCAAGATTACCACAGAACAGTATACAGTAAGGATCATATAAACTCCAAGTAAATGCCCTATGAAGCCATATAAAATGTCCGATACTGTGTTATTTTGGAAGACCAAAGATTTTTGGAAGTCCCAGAAGGCTCAAATGGCTATTTTCATTATTGGGTTAATACCTTGTATTTATAGTATGCCACAAAAAGTGTATGCCTACAGAACAAATATTGTAATCAATATTTGCTTAAATGTCTATTTCTCCTCACACTAGACATGGAAGTTGTTTTTACACATAGAAGAGACACAGTAGCTAGGGAAATATTGATTTCCTTCTGTGGAGAAAGGAAGATTTCCTATTTTCTGTAGTTTTCAGTGGCATAAGATTTTTTCAATCCAGCCAAGATGTCAAGACACTTGGTCCCCTCCATTCCCACTCCATATAACCCTTAGATTGTCATTTTGTATTTTTTGATATTAATGAAATACTTTGTAATGAAGAGATTTATGCTTGAGTTACAGAGCAGTATCAATTTATTCTGGAAATAAATGTTTTTACAAGTATACATTCACAGAATGTGGGCCCAGATTGAGTATGCAACAAAATTAGATGAGCAATGAAGACTGACAGTCTGTTTTGATTTCTTGCCTGAACTTCTTGTACCCACAATGCAAAGTGAACTTTGAGCCGTGTGTCTACATTGGTAGGCAGCATCTGCAGACCTCAGTAAAATGAATTTTCTATGATATATGTGGCACTTGTATGACTGATATGGAAAAACTATAGCTGAAACATTTATATGCATCGATATTCATTTTCCTCTAAAACACAATATTTTTACTGCACTGAAGAAATGCACAACTATGGCAAGAAAAAATGGCCAGAGTTGTGGTGGGCTGCCTCCTCTGTCCCATCTTTGACAACAAAAATATAAAAGCTGGACTTCCCACTGCTTGTGTTTGAGAATGATAAGGAAAGAAGGGATATCTCATATGCCTTTGTCATCACACTGGAAGATGATATTAAGATAATGTAGGATAATGTTAGAACTTGTCAGAATGTCTGTTTGAAAAGGTCGGTCTTAAAATCAGTCCTACATAAGTCCTGTTTGTCAATGGAAATTTGTAAAAACATGTATCACATTGCATTTATTATGCCAATATCAAGAATTCCTGAAATTAAAATGAGCAGACATGGGCAGGGAGGGGACCTACAGATGTCCGTCAATCTTAGTTATTGCTTTAATATTAATTTTATGCATTTTCAAATAGAAATAAAAAGGTGTGTGTTAATGAATAATAAAAATAAATCAGATCGCAGACTCATGTGGACCCTGTAGAACTTTTCTCATGCAACATGTGTGTGGTCCACCATGAGAGATCCCATCTAGTACAAAGCGTTTTATCCTCAGCCTAGAATGATACATTTAAGCAAGTATCCATTTGTTCTGTCACTTTAAAAGCATTGTGAGTTAACCACACCAAAGCTGTAGAAAAACAGGCAAACAGGTTGTGATTTGCGTTAGGTGCGGGACACTAACTGATGGCATTTGCGGTCCCAGACAACCAGCTGATCTTGCCAGAAGATCCAGGTCCACCAAACAAGGGACTGTTATTACACCTACAGAGAATGCTCAGAGCCCCTTTCACAGTATATATAAATATGGGTGTTATAATTCAGAATACAGCATGCAGACATACATATGGCCGTTAAGGTATCACATCAAATTAATTAGAGGTTACACTGACAGTATTGACAACCAATTGGAGCGCATTAAATTGAGGGAGATCTGCAACAACATCACTCAGAGCAGCATTTTATCATTGCTGTGTGGTTCTGGATTTTATCAAGATTCCCCACTGAGTGGAGAAATATTAGAGGGACAGAAATGTGCCAACTCAAACTTGCATCAAAAGCATATCGACCACGCGGCTGAAACAGTGTTTCCATGCGCTCCGTCCTTTGAATTGCTAAAATCAGCTTGGCAAAAGAAGCGGCACCATAAAATTCAGCTGTGGTTTTCTTTCAGCCAAAGCGCTTTTCTTTTGTGAAAAAAAGCCTAGGTCTTAGCTGCCCGAGAGTATGGGGAATGCATGGGTCCATCTGGCACCCAAAGAGGAGGCTTTGTCGGGTTTGATCCAAGACACACTGCTGCAGAAGGGTCCCCTCTACAACACCTGCAAAATACCTTATTACCCAGCCAGCGCCTGACTGTATCCTAGCATTGTTCTCCGCATGGACACACTCTCTCTTCCCTTTGCCCTTGCAAAAACTTCCACTCTTTTACGCTTTTACAAAACACGCATGCAGAAATGTATTTTTGGTCTTGTAGTTGTGAGAGAGAGAAAAAAGACAGCTCCATTATTTACTTCAGGACACATCATGCTTGGCTGCTCTTAGTTAGAGAGAGAAAGGACACTTTGCCTTATCACCCGCACCCAATTTGCTGCTGATGTTGATGTGTTCTCAATTGATTCCTATGACATAGAAAATACTATAAAGTATAACTCCCTTGGCCACTTGAAAAGGCTGCTCGACTTTCAATACTTTTGATATTATTTGGGGATGTAAAGGCTTATGAAAACAAAAATTTAACAGGACCAGGGAAGTAGTTTAATAAACAGAATTTCAATCATTCGTTTACATGCAAAAGTGAAAATTTGTTTATGTGAGCAGTATCTAAGTGATAAACCCAATCTAACTCTAATTATCATGAAATAGGATAACAACTTGTATGTGGAAATAAAGCTTTAAAAGTTTAATAATATAATGATATTTTTTTTAACCTGAACAATTTTAACCTGAACAATTGATACATCAGGTTAAGTCCTATCCAGACTGCTCAGATATAAGAGAATATGCAATTAACTGTCCACAACAATGAGGTTGCCCCAGTTCTTTTCAGAGCAGTTGATATATGAGATATTGTTTGATTTGATACAAGTGGGTGAAGTTAGAACACACATGAAAAACTCTTGAGAAACACAAATGTGTGGACAGCTTAAACACATCAGAGCATCAGAAGAATATTCCCACCTTCTTTTAAGAGAGATTTATTTGTGAGCTGAAGCATTTCAGAGACATACACACAACATGATCTCCTGCGGACCTTGAATAAACTTCGATATTTTTCTCCATCCTCCTCTTTTCAAGAGGGAGGGAAGACTAATTGTTCTCTGTCTTGCCATAAATCTGTGGCCTATGGAGAAAATAAAAAAGCTGAAACATCAGTATCAGGTGTTCTCTCAGCAGAGGTCAAGTTTATTGTCTATCTGATGAAAGGAGGACCACAGTTGACAATGGCGTTCATGTAGTGGAAGACTTTAAGTACAATGAAGCATTTCAAAGCACTATTCACAGCAGCTAAATTCCAGAACACGGAATGTGGAGATAGGTAATACTGCCTCATTACCAGGTCACCCACATAGTACCTAGAAGAGAGTGTCTTAACAACTTTCCTCTCTCTCTCTTTCTCTCAGCTCTGCTTACTCCCAGGTTTCTGGTTACAGACTTAAACTGGTCTTTTACACAGACACCTGCTGTATCCAAGACATGTAAGCTGGGCAAGGTACTGAACTGGGGGGGGGGGGGTGCTTGAAAACCCAAGGTAAATTTCTTCATGCAAAGAAGAACAGAGAAATGGGGTTTATGACAATCAGGCCCCATTAGAGCCCACACTACTTTCTGAAAGCTACAGCTTGCACATTTTGAGGTTTGCTGGTACCCATCAGTTTAAACTCTTGGAATTGTACAGTTCCCTATCCATCTAAATAAAAGCACACCCCACTTTAGGAGATGTATGTGACTGAAAAATCCTCAAATGTCTTGGTCTATAATGGGCCCCAGTGAGCAGATGTAATGTACAACAGCACTTGGACTGTTTTTCTGGTCTCTTTGAGGAGGACACATAGCAACAGCTCCAGGAGGAGATCTCCATGAAGTTGGATATCCGTCGCATGTAGACTATGATAAAGCCAGTCAGAGGCTCTAAAGTTGTAGTCAAAGTTTGCCCAAAGAAATAAAACCCAAGTTCTTTTTGACTCACCAGGGCTTCAGCTGTGTGATCTCTTGCTGCGCAGGCTGATCTGCCGTGTCTATAGATTTATCCAGCTACCACCCCTGGACTCCGCAGAAACAACATGGCGGGAGGAACATGAGAGATTAACCAATGGACACATTTATGAGTACAAAACCGACAATTGCTTCCTGAGATTGCCGGTGATCTCGTGTCCCGTAGAAATAAAGCAAAGTGCTCCTCAGCTTCCGCAAACCGAATTAGACTTAACCCCCTTTTATTTTTCTTTTGATGCAAAAGACAAAACTCTGGCTTTTGTAATGAAAGGAGCACTTGAGAGGGGACATGCAATCTGCAGCTGACATTGACTGTGTTTGCCTTGAAGGGTGGCGTCTTTCACCAAAAGATCCCAGTTTTCTGGGAAAATCTGCCAGAGCTTACACATGGAAGCCAACGCATGAACTTTCAATCAGGGATTAGCCGGATTTTCCTATGTGGATCTTCTTTTGTAAATTTGGCCAGCGTCGCCTCTATCATTGGCAACGGGAACGTAAATAGAATATGATCCTTGGGCCAAGGGATTGCCTTGCTTATTTCAAAGACAGACTTCAAAAGAGGCCATTTAGCCCTCTCCATGAGTATGATGTTGCAGGGGTTTGAAGTTTTGTCCATATGACAGACCACCAGAAACTTCTCTCCAGTAGGCACGTTGCAATCATGCACTTTGCGACTGGGCCAGAGAAATGAAAGAACTGAAAATGGAATTAAAAACCCTAATGAAACTGTTTGTAGACAGACCCTCTATCCATCCATCCCCATATCTCCGATCCTGCCCCTTCTCGAGCCATTATCCTGCACTGAAGTCCATGTCCAAGATATAGATGTTAATCCAAGCTTACCACACTGGCTTGTCAGATAAGGGGGCTGTATGATGCAGTAGCATAAGATTCCCATGCACTAATGTCATCCATAATGTGGCCACCAGCCACCAAAAAGTTGGATTGAAGTCAGAGTGAATAGGGCTTTATAAACACACACAAGCAACCCAGAAAGGCCCACTTCTCCAAGAACAGAAATTTTATCTTAAAACAATAAGTGAATAAGCCACCCAGTCAAGTTTTTTGTATTTTTTAAAATGTCAATTTGAATCCCCTCCACTGCAAGACCACAGGGCTATAATTACCCCACAAATACATTGCATTCTTATAATATCTGTGGAACATTACTATCAACATTATGACGTTATTATAATGCTACAATAATGTTGCGTGTTGCATTTGCAAGTTGAGCATAAAACTTCAAACTATTTTTGGCAGGTTTTAACATAACAGCAGGTCTAAGCGAAATGAGATGCCAGGTGTGGTGAACATGGTTTTCATTCCCCAGTTGGAAACAAGACTTAGGATACAGACAGGCACATGAGAGATACATCTCACCACAAGTGGGAAAGCTCTGCACTCTCGGGGGGTTAGTGATGAAGGGCTTTCCAGCAGGTAGAGGGTTTCCCACTATAGTTTCCACTGGCCTGAAAAAAGCAACAGGCAAGCCTGCTACACACGCTCAAATTTCACAGCCTCCCTGAAGAGTTTTCCCTCTGGACCTGAAGTAAGACTGCTCGCAAGTAGTTAGTAACAACAAGGCGAAAAGAGCGCTGCTCTCTGGTGAGTCCCATATTTCTGATATAAGAAGGGAAGGGGAAATAAAACAGAGATCCTCACAAAGATTACAGTATAACTGCAATCCCTCTTTGGTAAGAGCATTCCATAACATGTTTTGCATTTCTTTTCTGTCTTCATCAATTTACATAATTTATGGCATTAAACTAGAATTAAGACACACACCTGATAAACACAATATTTTTGGTGCATTTTGAAAGAACAAAACTGTTAAGATGGTGGGATCAGCATTCAGTTTGGTTGGGATGGGAGAGCTGGGGTGGGGGGCATTAGTTTGGGGGCTTGGCTAACCATTCAGTCCACCTATCTCCCGCGAAGAGGCCTTCCTTTGTAAATCCAGGTCTCCGAGCAGAGCACCAAGTGCGAAGGATTAGGTGTTCCGCTTGAAATCCAGAGTAAATGGAGTCTTTGCTGTTTATTTTTATGCTTTGCATTATAAATTAAAACTGCGGAATTTATTTTCTTTGTCTTTCTCATTCCGTAAAATCAGATTTACAAAGGCGAATGTGAACACCTCAGAACACAGGACATTGAAGGAAACAAATTGTGCATCCTCTCACAAGTACGATCCAACTTCCTGTTGTATGTAAGACATAAATGCATTTAAATCCACATTATTGCATTAACATGCATCAAGTAATTTCAGTGTTCAAGGTTAAACTAAGATCTGTGATGTGATGTGTGATCCTGATCACATTTTAGGCAGCAATCTTCTTTAAAACGGACAGTCTCTCTAAGGAAAAGGAAACTGTTTCAAAGGATGATTTTGTTTTTAATGTATAAGATATAATTCAGCTTTTTCATTTACTTTAAACAATGCACACAGACCACTCCTGAGTTAATATGCTGTGTGCATCCTCCAGCCTGTGTAGGAGGAAGAAGAAAAATTGGGGCTGAGTTTTGAATACAATACTTGATTCTTGCATGCGTCTGACACATTGGCCGCTTTGTGTTGTTTTTTGATTTCATGTGTGTGTGTGTGTGAGCATGCAATTTTTATATAAAAATGCTAATTGCAATTAAAATTTTCAGAATTAATGTCAATACTAATTACCACTATGTTTCTGCTATAAAAAAAGTTTAATCATTACTTTAAAACGAACGTTTTCATCAGCAATGTGAGAAATAACAGGTTTTGAAAGGGATCAAAACTGCAGGTACATTAGTCACAGAAATGGCAAACAGTAGTGAAACCCTGTGCAACTCTGATTAAGATATACATTATTTTTCTGTTACAAGGTGTACCCCAACTTTTGCACTGCACTTTAGCTTCCAGTTGTAAATAAAAACAAAAATGAGACAACAGCACAAAAGTCAGACCTAAAGGATTGATTTCAACATACCAAGTCAATTTCAAAACCATAATTCAGAGCTGGTGTGTTGCATATGTAAAGCTCAATTTTGTCTGAAACAGAAACTTAAAGCCCTGATGGAAAAAAAAAACTCTGTGATAATACTACTATATGATAATAGGTAATCACCTTGTGTACCTAGGTCTTGTTTTTTTAATCCTCCCATTTGAACTGAGTGTAGTTTTTAAAACATTGTGTCACATACAAATGTAGAGTCAGCATGATGAATTACGTACTAAGAGTACCTTGAGTGACAGGTACAGTCGATTTTGCCATTTAGAAGTGGAAACTGGCAATATACAAAATTAGCTGACCTCATAAGTAACTATTTAGTATGAATTTAACGATGAAGCTAGCAATTCAGTTAGCTACTTAAGCAAATAACAAAGCTAGTGAGTTAACACATTAGGAAGGTATTGAACAAGTGGATAAAATAAATAAGCTCACAATGTGGGTAATTAGCAAGTTAGCTGCCCAGCTAATGACTCAGCTACTAAGTTAGCAACCAACATAGCAACTGGCTGAAAATTAAATTTGGCATGTAATGATGGAACTCCGCTAACAATTAGGTTAGTTACCTAGCCAGTAAACTGGCTTATGACCCAATTGGCTGAAACTAGAACTATGTAGCTAGTTAGCAATTTAGGTGAACTGCCTATTATCTGGCTAGGTAGGTAGCTAACTGGCTGGCTGGACACCATTTTTAACACAAAAACAGAAAGTTGCAGCTGACAGTAAATCAACACTAGTAATCTTAGAGCTTCCAATCTCACTACCCGTTATGAGACAGGGAAAGTGCACATTTTAGAAATGTTTTGGGGGGGCTTTTTAGGTTATTGATTTATATCAGAATTATTGTTAATATTTCAGTTAACATCTTAGCTTTCATTCACACCCAAGACCTAAATCTATTTTCTGCTGTCATCTATTCTCTAGCAATGGCACAAAGTTATTAGCAAACTTGCAATAATGAGCAGATATTGTTATTGGTTAAATAAGTGGTCATTTAATGAGCATTTGTGTGGCGCTAATAAATTAGCTGCATTTAGAGCATAACAGTGTGTGGACACCATTCTATTATTTGTACTTTTTATGACTGTGTCTAAGAGAATTTTCAATGTGCATGTTGCAATTCTGTACACAAATATTGGAATTGACCAATAAAATTGGGAGTCAGAACATTAGTGATTACATAATATGTAATGAAAACTAAGATGGAGAAGAAGATAAGAAAGAACATGAAAGGTGAAAATTGTAAAGTTACCAATTTTGTATCTTTAAACAAGGTTACATAGTATCAAAGTACATGTAAATGACCTCAGGGTCACTGCAGTTATTTCTGTGGGAAACCCGAAAAAAGGTCCAACTTTCTGTGCTATATAGGAATGGGGTATACCCCACTGTAGCGAAGGGCGAGAGCAGTCAACCCACCCGGCCTCGAACCCAAGTCTACGGGGTGCCAAACCTGCAGCTTGACCACAATGCCAAACCTGGGTTCAAGGCTGGGTGGGGTGACTGCCCTCGCCCTTCGCTACTTATGGTGTTAGAGTGGGATGGCTTGCCGCAAGGCCATTGGAGGTATGCCCAGTGTGTGAGCTGTACAAGGGACCCCCCAGGTTAGGTTGACCCCGGTGTAAGGCACTCCAGAGATGGGTGAAGCACCAATAAGTCGGGCACCCTGGGATGGGAGAAGTATGGTGGGGGAATGCATGAGGGATGCCTTTGTGCGTGAAGCACATAGGCACGCTTCCCGAAGGGGAGGGCAGGGTGACAGAGGGCCGTCACTACGGTTGAGTATGCGCTCTGACTGCCATACCAATGAGCCTGGCGTTGCAGTCAAAGCTGCAGTTTGGTACCCCATAGACCTGCGTTCGAGGGTGGGTGGGGTGACTGCTCTCGCCCTTCGCTACACCCACCTCCAACTCAGAACAGGGATGGCATATTGGCCATCCCCAGTAAAGAGTGAATCACACCATTCACTTACTGAGGTCAGTATGTATCATGTGTCTAACCCCTTGGTAATACTGTATGTAACGGTTCACTACTTTGCAGGTAATTTACTGAGACCTGCATTTATGGTCATTTAGTTATTTACAAAGTTGGTTGTCCTACATAAGCACCATCACCGCTTTAGTACACACACCACAGGAGTGTGCATTAGCAGCAGTGGATGGCTTTTCACAGGATACAGCCAATGATAGCAGTCCACAGCCAAAAGGGTCAAAATAAGTACTTTCTACTCAGGAGGCAGAATAACAATGCTTAAGATTTTATATAATTGTATGTCATGAGAAGAAATTAAATGACTTCAGTGTAGTCTGGTGTATTGTCCTAAATGATCAATATCTGAGAATGAAAGAAAGTGTCATTTTACTGTCTCACAGTACTGGGTGGCAAATCATTGCCAGAGGTCCCCTTAAAACCCTATATGTGATGGTAGACAGGGAGAGGGAGTCATCCTGTGTCAAAGAAAGGTGAGGGCTACAGCATTTTTCCCATCTTCCTTCTCAAGATTTATTTTTTGAAAATGCATTGTTACCTTAAAGTACCCATTAATCAATTCACCCTGCTTTATTATTTTACAAAGATTTCTAAATGAAATAAGAGATAATTATACAAAAAATATAAATGAAACTGCAGTCATTGGAATGATGACTTTTCATAAGCACATCACATTTACATAGGAATGTGTTATTAACATCAATGGTGGACCAGAAAGTATAAAACTGACACAAACTACACTGAGCAACCTTGAGAAATTGTTTAAAGCAGATTTGTGAGAAATTGTGAGTTTTAAAAATGCTCCATTCCTAGGTTAAAACAGAAGACTGATGCATTATTCTATGGTTTTAATTCAGCTGTCACGTTGTCTTGATGTATTTGACTACAGCAGCTAACATTTACATACCCTATATATAGCAAAGAGAGCTCTGCTGCGAATTATAATTGGGGCTTGAAACAAACATGCAACTGTTTGTGTTTCATTTCAAATTAGTCGCTGTAATTTCCAAAAGGACTGAAGGCATTGTTTGCTTTGCAAAGCCATGTGTTTTGGAGCACTTTTAATTCCTGTGTTATTGTTCTTGTGGTAAAAAGCATTTTTCTGGCAAGTGCTCTTAAATGGCAATGCATAATCTTTGCTCTTAGCTCATCTTTCAGTCCATATTATTTTCTCAATGGCTTTCCAGTCTGTTCATTTGCACTAGACACACTTTTACAGTCTTTTTTTACTATTATTTACTTATCTTGTGTCTGGTTTCAATACAATTTCCCCCCATTTCAATCACTAGCACCATTGCATCAGACAGAAAAGTTACACAGCATGTGGCATCTGTATGTACAGTATAGTTACAACAAAGTAAAGTTACAAAGATGATCTTATCCAGAGATACATGCAAAGAAAAGATAGGTAAGTGTATATAATAAAGTCACATGAACAACAGTAAATGGAAAATTTCAGACATCCGTACACATTCTCAGTATGTCACCTGAAGTAATGTGCAGTACATTTGAGATATTACTAATATATAAGCTAAATATTCAATTTAATGATGCCATATGACATAAGATGGCTTCCATTCCTTGATTGTCTGTTTTATATTACCACTAGATCGGCACTCTGATATACATTCATCACACACAGTAAAAACCTGTTAATGGTCATGATATCTGCCAGCTTTTTGTGTTGTTGTATTCATATGCCTTTTCAATGTTCTTTAAGTGGATGTATACCTTATTGTGCTATATAGTTTTAAATCCTGGAGGCATCCTGGCTACATCAAGCAATGCCACTTAACCTTCTTTGCAGCACTAAATATCCAGCGGCATAAAAATGAAAACATACATGAGGTGCATGCAATACTATACATTGTTATGACATAATACATCAGCACAACAGCAGGTTAAAATTTAAAGGAGGAACACTGTTCACAGCAGATAAGTTGTTTGCTCTAATTGCAAGGCACAGAAAGTGATTTGAGACAAACTCTACATATAAAAGCCAACACAAGAATTTAAGCATGTTTTTTCTCTCTTTTTTTTTTTCAAAAGAGGGGGCGATATAGAAACACTTTTGGAGAAATGAATGCTGCAGCTGACCCTACCTTATTGACCTCCTTTTGTGATTTTGATTGATTTTGCTAAGTATTCGCTGAAACAAATGCCAAATGTGTTTGTGTTTGCTTATAAATACAAATAATATTTTTCACATTTAGCAATTATATGTGTTCTCCCTTAATTTTATTTCTCACATAATTAAGAAGTTTAATCAATGTACAAGGGAATGTTTCGACAAATAGCAACTATAGTCAAATGAACCCCTATTTGTGTTTCATTATCTGTTTAAACGTATTTTTACATCCTTTGTGAGATATTTAACATTGTTTTATCATACCCTAGAGATATTTTACACACTGATCTAATTAAAGTTACCATTTTGCCTAGTACCCTATTTAAAAAATCTATATTTTCTATATAATTATGAAATTATGCATTATTTAATATATAAACCCCAAAGCTCCATGAGAGTGGCTATAATTTTAATCAAAAAGAAAATGAATAGATTCCCTTTCTTAGCTCTGTTTATGAGCTTAATTGAAGAACCGGGTAAATCTAGATTATTTTCTGAGTTTCTGCCACCAAAATAAAAAAAAAATAAAAATTAATAAATTAGTATGAAAGCATGCATGAAATCTAGGTTTAAATCATTTATGAACCATGTAACAAAGTGACTGTGATTATACTCACTAATGTCATCTCCTAACAACAAACTGAGAAGTATGCTTGCATGGAGTATGTGAGGTGTATGTGTGTAAAGGTGTGAGCTGGGGGTAGAGTGATCAGAGTCAGAATATCATTTAAGTAGAATATTATATGACAACATATTATTTTTCAGCAGCATTGTTGCTGAAGGAATCCATTAAAATGCAAACATGTATATTAAAAACCAGCCCAGCCTTTTGACATATCATTGGTTTATGAATAAGTGTGCATATTGATCGGCAAAGGTGAAAAGTGGTGCAGCACAATTATTTAAAGGGTCGGTCAGATCACATGATTTAAAAGCCATTTTAAATTCCTGTCACTTACATTCCTTGGATAAGACCTGAATGACTTTTCCAGATACAATTATAAAATGTCTGTATACTGTAACTTTCAAGCTCAATGCAGTACAGAAACATCTATATTGTACACTATACATCTTTTGGGGGATTATAATTATTGAAAATGACAATTATTGCTCTTAACATAAGACATTTACACAAGGGAGACTGATTGAAAGAGAATAATATTTGTCCACGTATAGCCGAGTTGTAAATTTGATAGGAAAGAACAAAACTCAATTTAACAGAAATTTGATTAGATAGTTATAGTTGAAGCTCCTATTTTTGCCACAGTAGTTAATTCAGCTTTTGCCCCTTTGAGTAATCAAGCCTGTAACAGAACTACCCAAATCCAGGTCAATACATTGGTGATGATATTTCAACCATGTGCCAAACTGTTGACCTTGACAGAAAGAACGGTACAGAGGAAAGCTGGTTTGTCGTATGTTCCTAAAAGCATCCATAGTGTAGAGCTAAATGTCAGACTGTGGCGTTTCAAAGTTTGCATCTTGAGCAGAAACAAGGATCCATTCTATTAAAGTGTGAGGCAGAATATAAACTACCCTTCTGGACATAAAGCTGTCATGTGATTGAGTCACAGGTCTTAGGGAAGAGTTGTTGCTTAGTGCTGGACCATGACAAGGATATAAAGTATTATAGTCAAAATTGTGATGCATAATCACCATTATATAAAGGTAAGGATATTATTTTTATTTAAGTTTTATATAAAACACCAATTTTGCTTGCCTCTCACACTCTCAAATAAGGACAAAGGGCCATTGCTTTATGAATGTACAGATGTTCTAGGTATATCTTCCGTTTATTTCATAAATCACACCAGTACCTGTAGTGTGTGACACGCATACATTTACATCTATTATTGACTACAATTACTATAGTGAGTAAACACACAGTATTCTGGTATCAACAGAATACCAATACATCAAAAGAAATATGGCCATTTTAGGCATTGAATATTACAGGCCAGAATAAAAGAGCCAGTACAGATCATTTTTGACATAAGTGACATAAGCAAAGTGGCTGTATGTACTTAAGAAACACCCTTTGTTAGCAGTAGACCATTGAACCAGAAAGCAGCCTTGTCTTCAGGGAATTAATTCATTACAGGAATTGCATGTGCCAAACAGGAAGTGCATTTTGTGTTTTTAATGTGGTTTCCCCTGGCATCAATCATTCCATGCAATTAGACCAATTCCCGCACAATTCAGCTTTCTACGGAGCTCAGCGAGTCTAACTGCACAGACAGCTGTCTCTGACTGGCTGACACACATGAGGTAAAGGCAGCGCAGGTCTAAATGTCACAGAGGGGAAGGAGGTCTGGCAGGTTGTTTTTTGTTGTATTTTATTTTTTTGTTTTGTGTGTGTGTGTGTGTGTGTGTGTGTGTGTTTTTAACATGGGCACATCTATTTTATTTACTTGTACCCTTTCTCAGGTCTCAAGTGGCATTTGTTTTCCATGGCAACCAGATTAAATTAGGTGAGTGATTATAGCTTATTAACACCAAATGCTGTTAGTATATTTTTATAATTTTGTATGTCAACACTTTTCCTTGTAGCACTCTTTATTGGAAATTGCTTTGTACAGAAGGCCCGAAGCTTTGTTATAATAAAAATATAATTATACATTAGACAATAGCCACTCAAGACATTCGCTGTGCAGAGAGAAGGAGGCAGTGTGATTCCAGGTACAGTCAGCCCGGTAATGAATAATAAAAATGCAGAGGTTTAAGGTTTTTTCTTCTTTTTTTCTAATTCTAACTAATAAACCCACCAGAATTAACATACACAATTGCTGTAATGAGATATACAATTGGGGCTTTGACTTTACCACTCGATATTGACTGTTGTAGCCTTTAGCTCTCCTTCGCATTTAATACAATACTCCAGGCCAAAGTGATTGCTAAATTATTACCTTGTTGTTGAGCTATTCGTAATTAATATTAAAATTAAGGATTTAATTGCTGTTCAGCTGTATATTGCAAAGACTACACCCAAAAGCCTGTGCATTCTCTGCTTTCCCATTTATTGATACCTGCATGTGTATCAGTCAATTTAGACATTTAACATGATATCTAATATACATTTTTGCACAATGTTTGTCAGTTGACTAAGTTTTCATAGTTTGAGAAGTTTAAGCCTGGACATTGTGAAGTAAATAGCTTAACACAGTTTATTTATGAAATGTAGTGAAACCTGTCTGCTGTTAGCCACAGTGAATGAGCAGGTGGAGAGATAGAAGATTACTGCCATAAACAAAGCTGGTCTTATAATTTATCATTAATCTACTTGTCTCCGCTTGCAGGTATGGGTGTATTTTGCATGCTGATATCATGTTATACTTCTTATCAGGGATTTTGTATGCTTTTATCCTCGTCCTTAGTCTCCCTCCACTTGTACTGTATAAATGGCATCAGCACCAGGGGGGACAGATACTGTAACCTCTGGAACCAATTGCAAGCCAGGGCCATTCAATCCACATAACACTGAAGTGAAGACAATTGGGGATCTGATGAGTACAACAGAAAACATACCAACAATGCATCTCAAAAAATATCACAATCTGATCAACAACAAAATATTTTATATACAAACATTTCATATGTTGAAAGAATTTTATTTATCTATACAAAGAAGAAAATTTGGACAAATTATTTTCCAAACGATATTCTTTGGAGCTGCATTTTACTTTTTTCACATTTTATGGATAAAAAATTATTTTCTTCTTCAAATTAGACTTGTTAATTCTGAGTCCTTGTTTATTCACTGCAATTAACTAATGAAAAATATGTGCTGAAGTTATTGATTCATGACTATAATTGTTTAATTATTAATCAGTATAGTATTCTATTAGCATTTCTAATATTGCAGATGTTCAGGAAGATGCTTTAAAAAGTCATAAAACAGGTTACAATTTGTTTGATATTTGAAACTGAGATCACTTACACAGACACACATGCACACATACACAAGTGCACACACACTGAAACACACACACTCACATACACACAGAGAATCGCTGTAATTGATTACCACTTTATACCTTTAGGTCAATACTCCAGTGCGCAGGCTTTCTGATTAGTTCAATACTGGGAGTATTTGAAAACATTTATATGTTGCTGATGCAGAATTTAACCCTGAATACCGGTCTACTGTTTTCAGTGCTGTGGTATCTATACATATGCAACAGCGGTCTGGTTAAGATGGTGGGCTCCACAACAGCAGGCATACCACATACTTTAATATGGCTCCTACTGCCCCACTACCTGGCTCTCAGCAATACAGAGATGCACTGGGGGTAAAGGTCCTGGAATACACTGCCATCCTGTCCCCTCAGGGCATACTTGTGAATTAGCTGCTACATAACACAGTAATTAAAATACTGTAAAGCACTACCAGATCTGTCCAGGTTCAAGAACAGCCTTTACTGCATGAGTGATCTGAAGGGCTGCCTCTCTGCCTGGTGTCCTACAGGCTTAGACTCATTGTATCTTATTTACACACCACTCACTTCACCTCTTAATTACACAGATGCAGATGAGTGATTATACAGCCTGTTTTGCATTACTCAAAATATTATAAACCACAAAAACAAGTTCCAGTTTTTGTCCCACTTTTCATTTGCTTGCATTTTTTAAAGACAGCATTTGTGCCTTCCCCTTGAATTTCAGTAAAGTATAGAACTGATTAGTATTCAGCATATTAATTTGCATAGTTTTGCACGCAGATCACACTGAAGGAACAGCAGTTTTACTTGGGTGGGGGGGGGGGGGGGGGGGGGATTTTTTCAAGGAACACCCCCAGAATTAATGTTCCACACCTGTGCACAGTGCGGCAGTCTTTATCGAGCATCACAGGTGCACCACATTAATTGTGGGAGAAACCATTTTCATGGGGGGTGCAGCCTTTGACAGCCAGTTTCCTGCCAAATCTGGAATTCCAAGAACTGCTACACAATGCAGTCATTTGCCATTCCCTGACCAGCTTTCTATGTTATTACTATTGCATTTGCATCAGAGCACACCGATGTACATTAAGTAGTGCCTTTGTTCAAAATGATGTTAAATGTTTTTGACTGATTTCAGAATGTTACCTATGTTTAACCTCCTGCTACTGCTCTGTATGATAGTTTTTTGTGATGATGCCTGTAATGTGCAGGTTCAGAAAGGAAAAGCCAAGAGTCTGTACACACCTGCAGAGTCTAAAGGCCAAAGGCAAGAGACAGCCCCCTGCAATGCAATTACCACAGCTAAATATTCACCCCGGAGTCATTAGTATTTTTGGCCAGAAAATATTAAACAGTCTAATATTGCTGCTGTCGCAATGAGAGTAGTGGACCAACAGCAGAAGAATTTGCATGTGCAGTGTCCAAAGAAAGACACTAATGACACTTCCCTTTAGATCTGGTTTTTATACAGAGTAAAAAAAAATAATAAAAGGTCAGCGGAGCCTTTCTGCTCACCCATTCGTGTGTTAATCTTGGTAATCATGCATGAATACCTCTCAAATGGTTTAAGGTAAAGAAGTAAAACAATAGCTTGCCTCAGAGCTCCTACATAAAAATGTGTGTGGACATATTTTGACAGCCCACATCAAAAAGAAGCCCTGCCTGGTTTCATTTAGCAGCACAGGATCACAGTGGAAAAAAACAGCTTTTTTTCACCAACGGCCATTTTGAACTCTGCAATTGACCTTCCGTGGCATCATTTACAATGACTCATATCAAAGTCCCAAAGTGTTAAAGCTATAGCATATCCCTGAACACACTTGTCCGATAATAGCTTTAACTAGCGTAAATTGTCTCCTTCATTGGTATGAATATCCTGACCTGCCATCTCTGCATTTTACCCATTGACAAAAAGGGTCACTACACAGTGAAAATGAAGCCCACCAGATATTGCTTGATTAGATTTGCTTTCAAGGTTTGGGATTGTTAGAGAAATTCATTTTAAATGTATTCATTTGAAAATCAGTATTCCTTCATGATCTTAATTGTTTTTCATATTACTTTGTTTATTTTTCAAAATCAGTGCAATATAAAATCTCATATTATCCTGACAAATGTTTCCTGTTCATAGACTTACAGATTCCTTTTCATTCAAGGAAATACTCTAAGATTTCTTTTTCTCTCCTTTCTCTCTTTCTCTCTTGCTCTCCTTCCCTCTCTCAAGAAAAACAGTCTTTGGTTCCACACCAAATGTGTTCATTCCAACATTTCAATAGACTGAGAGCGAAAGCATTAAAGTTAATCAGACCAACCACATTGTGGTTAAGACACGTTGGCTGGATTATGGATTACCATTAGCTGGATGGAAACCGATTCTTTCATTTAAATTCCGGGTTCCTCATCTTGCTAAAATTAAAAAGAGAACTAATACTACTTGGAAAGATTCTTAATATGCACACTTACTTCCTCTTTAATCTAAATAAGCAATGGTCTCATGCCTTGTGAAGTGATGTCAGGCAGGAACACCCAAAAAGTAGTGGCAGATTCCTCTGTTCATTGCTGAACTTTGACTCCTCAGAGCAGTGGTATGGAGATGATCCTGCTGTGAGTAGAAGGATCCCACATCCATTGCTTCTGCTGTTAGGACCAGAATGTTAATACAAAATCTTTATCAGAATATGCTAGGAGACATAATGGATGGGTCAACAAAACAGGGCACGTGTCTCATATGTGCAGATTATCTCTGAAATGCAGTGACCAACACAGAGTAAGGACATTCACAGAAACTACTCCTGATTAATCATTTCAGAGGTTATAGAGCACTCTATGGTGTATGGCTAAACAGTATGTCAGTCCACTGCAGGAATTTTACCCTAGTTCATCTCTGTAATGTGGTGTCTCCACCAGAGACAGTGTCCAGCTGGTAAAAGCTGGACACTGAATTCAGCACTACCTGGAATAAGGGTGACAAGTCTAAACTCCTTTTCTTCCAAATCCTTTTTTTCATTTTAGAAGGACTGCTCAGAAAACAAAGGACTTTTCTCTGATACACAGTAGTACAGATGTAATCCAGTGACTACATTCATTATAGCCCTACGGAAGTTGTGGCAGAAGGGTGTGTTGTGTAATAAACTTTTTAAAATAGCTATTATGGTTATGGTAAAAATGAAGTGTTTCATATGGAATTTTCCCCTGCGTTCTTGGAGCTTCTGACATGATGGTTTGAACTATTACATGTTGCAAATTTGTCTTCAAAGGGCTGGACATGTGTGTGTATAAGGGGTTGGCTCAGGGGCAGGGGTCTGTTTAAGGTGTGTGCGTGCATGCAAGTGTGTGAGAGTATATGGAATGCTTGTATGTGTGTGGGGAGTAAGAGGGTGGTGGGGGCCTTGCTCCCAGTTCTGTATGCATCTGCATTGCCGGTCCTGTCACTGCTGGATGGTATATGTCAGCCTTGACTACACGCTGGCTCTACTATATCACCAGCACCAGGCAGCTCACTGCAGATAGCAGCAAATTGTTTCACTGACAATAAAACTGTGTCTCCATTAGGCCCCTGCTTTTCAGGACATTTTAAAGAAAGGGATCTTTGAACTTGTCAGAGAGAGCGAGGACACAATGCTAGAGAACGTGTGAGTGTGTGTGTGTGTGTGTGTGTGTGTGTGTGTGTGTGTGAGAGAGTATTTAAATGTAAAACATGTCCTGATTACAATACAGGGAGGTATGAGTGAGGTATTAGAGACTCCTTTCAGACAATCTGTGGATGGGCTAGTAGATTTCAACCTCCCACTATCAATAGTTTTCGTTGTTTCTGGATCAACCTCTTGCTCTACAAGGTCGGGCAAGTTTAATGGGTTCATCTCCACACCTCTCTCATTACATAAAATACCAGGGGATGAATATGCTGTAAAATAAAATCACTGAGAGTAATCACCTTTTCTTACTTTTAAATGAACCTATCACTATCCAATGAACACCCTATGAATTTCGGTTAATGGTATATATATATATATATATATATATATATATATATATATATATATATATATATATATATATATATATATATATATATATATATATATATATATATAGCATTGTTTGCAAATACACATGCAAAACAATGCACATGTATCCATACCTTCAGGAGCATTAAGTATACCTACACTGTTCCCTTTATTTTCCTACATGCCAACCCCAACACAAACTAAATTATTCACATCTCAAAGTATCTGATTTAGCATGCCTTCATGCAGCTATTTTCTTTCTTTTTTATATTTCATTATGTTGTATGACTTTAAGCTCACTGGCTGGAAAATGACAATTATTTTGCTTCAGAAGCCATCTATTACAGAAGAATATGTAGTGTGTCCAGTAATACTGAGGGCTGCCTACACATTGCTGCAAATGGGTTGGTTTATGGTACGCTCACATGAGGAAACAGCACTAGGGAGAGAGTGTAGAAAAATATCAATCACCACAACTAATGTCTTTTAAATGTACCCTTACCTTCTCCAGGCCTAGTTAGTGAATTAAAGAAACATCTAATGGCAGTTGTTTGGCCTTTTCATAAATTCTGCATAAATATATATGAAGCAAAAAAAAAAAACATACAACAGGCTAATAGAAATGAATGAACTACTCAACCATAAATTTGCTGTGAGAGATATGCTTGTTCTGATTGGAAAGGGCATCCGCTATCTGCAATATTGATAATACTTTTCAAATTTCATCTGCTTTTGTTTGCATTCTGTGCTGCCTGTTTAAACACACTGGGAATTATAATGAGTCCAAACACTATCTCTCAGTTTTCAAGGCTGAACATATAACTTTATCACAAAAATGATTCAAATTCTTTGGCAGTGGTGTAGCTTTTCCATTAAAACCTCGCTATCAGCCACTGACAATAAACTTGCTGTCGGTCTGAGTCTGTCCACATGTCATGGTAAACGGTAACAGTTACAGTATATTCTGATGGCTTTACACACATGTATGTGAATGTTTTCAACAGACATGTGTGTTATGGGTTTAACTTCCAAAATCAACCAAGCAGCACATGCAGAAGATAAGCACAGGGAGAGGTGTATGTCATGTCATGTCACGTATACTGCAAGCTGGAAGAATAATGCTTCCAAGTATACTTTATCAGGCCTTCCAATCATTCTGCACAGGCCCACCTGCATTCACCTTTTCAACTGTCAATATCCTCTACCTCTACTAAAGACGTGTGTCATTCACTCATAAAATTAGAGACTCCTGATTACAGTGACATCAGAGTAAAAATTCTAAGGGTACCAGGGATGTCAGCCTTGACTACATGCTGGCTCTACTATATGCCACTGTCCTTTAAAAATTTTAAAATTCCATTATCATTTTATCTCACTGTAAAAAGACTGATCAGTAGATATTAGTAAATATTAGTCAATTATTGATAGACATTAGTAAATATATTATTAAATATACAACTTAAAATTTCATTTCATTTTCAGGATTGATATGAATCAATAGATGGCATATGCTGTATCTCAACCGACATGAAGACAGATCAGCAGCACAAAACTTTACTTGTTAAGAGATGTTCATGACTGATGGACAATGAGGGGACAGTAAGCAAAAGCTCACTGTCAGTGTCAGATGCAGAAGTTGTGCCAGTGTCAAGCAAATGTTATTCTTCATTTCCTCATTTTTCTAAATGCTCAAAAACCTCTTTTTGGCAGGTATCGAGTGCATATAGTATCTGCAGGCCCTGCTCCATATTTAAATTGATGAAAGTAGACCCAACATATGGCTCACACATTCCACTGAATTGCCAAGAGGGCAGGATTCGGCTGAGAATAAAGAAAACATTACTTTAAACCCAAGACCATGAACCTTCAGATTCACTGTATCAAATTCATCACGCTGGCGGTCTCTAACACTGGGTTATCTCAGGCTCTTAACACTAAAGTGAATGTCATATAGCCAGGAGGGATCAGGACTTTGCAGGCGCACATTCTTTTTAAGCTGAAATCAGTCCTGCTTGATTGCTCTTTACAATCAAATATGATATAATAATACAGCGGGCAGATATACTGTAATAAGAGAGTTAACCATGTATAAATCATAAGTCACATATCATGTATAATGAACATCGTCAGGGACAGAGGTATTATAAGGATCTTTCACACTAGAGAATTATGGATATCTGGATAATCCTGACTCCCCCCCATCGGCCCCCCACCCTCTCAGGTTATTGCAGCTTTGACCCAGATTTCCAAAAAACTTCAATTAGCTCTATATGCAGTGCAGTGTGCTAATCATGAAACAGTACATTTGTGTGTAAACCCTAAGAAGTCAGCACAATCCAACATTTCCATTAAGTTCCAACATTTTTATCCTGCGGTTTCAACCATCTACAAGGCATAACTGTACATCCCTCCTGAAGCTCCCTTACTTCATCAGAATTATGTATTGACATTTAACTCTTTCCATGTGCTGCTGCCAGCTCAACCGACTTGGTCAATGGTTTGAAAGTATATTTATGTTTGTATGTGTGTGCTTGCGTCTTGATAAGGGCCATAACAAAAGCCCTTTATTTTTATGTGATCACACTTTAATTGTAGTGCCATAGCCATCTAGACCTCTATGTCAGTAATACTCTTTTAGCAACATTCACTGCTTTCTGGTCAGGACCTCCAGTGAAATGATTAAATTGAGACAGTTCTGTGAGACACAAACAGTGGAAAAAGACTACAATGCCGAAGCGAATGTTATATGCAGAGCACAGAGTCCATGACAGAAACTGTTTGTTTGTTTGTTAGATTAAAGCTAGCATTAAAGTTTGTTCACCACATTTAATAGCAAGGAAGGAGTTTTTCAAGTGTGTGTGTGTGTGTGTGTGTGTATGGGGGGCACACAATGGAATGTCCATGCAGTGTTTATTTAAATGGATTTTAGGTAGTTAATTTGTGTGTCATTCCTAGCACATCATTCATATTATATTACAAGTGACAGATGAAATTAAGATATGCAGCAGGAATTTTCCTTCACTGCCCTTGGCATCTATTCATGCTCTATTATGCATATATTTTTAGTTTAATTATAATACTGATACGACTACTATTAACACTAAAATTATATTTGCAATAATATTTGACTGTCTGAGTTTGAGTATTACTGATATGTTTCCTTAATTGTCTAACTAGTGCTAACTACTGGCCACACCAAAACATATGTGTCGGTGAGCTTTACCACCAAAACGCTATGATTAAATCATTAAAAGGAAACCATTAAAATGACATTAGACTTTGATGCATATTATCATTTCAGCTGTGTTATGCATCCAGTCTGGACACGTTAATCTTCCAAGATTTGTTGGATTCTCACCTGTGAACATCAGGAATAACTTTCTGCTGTTCCCTTCCTGTTCCTGGCTGCTTTTCCTGCTTGCCTTTTCCTCTTTAACATGGCAAAAGAAAGGCACAGAGCTTAGTTATACTAGATAGCTTAACAGATCAGCTCTTGTAGTTTGTTACATATAGATTCAATTACACATTGACTTTCTGAAAAATGTGAATATACAACAATCCGGCAGTTGTAAAAACACAAGTGAAATTGTCAGATATGATGTTAATTGTAACCATAAGTTCGAAATAAGTTCTCTTCACTGAACGAGAAAGCTTTTGCAACAAAAATTGATCTGCTTGTCTAGCTAAATGTCACAACGCTTCATTAACTTTAACTAACTTAGAGTTGGGTCAGGGCTAATTTAGCCAGCAAACTTGTAACAGTTCAGCTTGCAACATCGCAAGCCTGCTCCTTATTGGCTTATGGAATGTGATTAGCATGCTGGAGGAAACAATACGAATGATATGCTCTGGGAGCAGGATAATGACATTTCTCCATAGCAGACTCAGGTACTGTATACCAACCCAGCTACTTCTAGGGTGACCATACATCCTCTTTTTCCTGGACATGTCCTCGTTTTGGGACCTAAAACATGCGTCCCTAAACAAGGACATGTCCAGGAAAAAGAAGACGTATGGTCACCCTAGACTTGCTCGCAGTTAGCAAAGCATCCCTCTTTTCCTTGAAGCATTTTGCCCATGACATCGAATTGCAAAGTTTTGGGACCAAACCTGAAAAGTTCTTCTTCTCACCTGGGTGTACTGCCGTGTCTCGCCCAGCTTTAAAAGTATATTGCTACCTATTGGGACAGAGTGTGAATCACAATATATCAGTCCTTAAATCCAAGTCGGTAAACGCAACTAACTCAGTTTTGGCCAGAAAGTGACTGCTATTCAGTGTCTTATCGTTGTGTCTAAAGTTCATAATTAGTCATACGCAAAAGGCTTTCAGTTCTGCATTTTTGAGATTTTCCAGATGGAAATGACATAAGCTTTCTACTTTATTTGCCTGTTATATAGACGTTTCTGCAAATGCCATGTGCCCCCATGGATTACATGGAAACAGCAGGTGAATATTTGGATTACTGCTACAGGAATGAATGAAGTAACTGAGGCTCAACACCATGCAATCTCTCCTCTTTGTCTGGGACAGAAGGACAGTGCATTCACAACACATTGCTAGGTAGCATTTCCAGTACTACTGCCGATGACGCAATAGAACTGTTAAATGCACATTTTCTGCCAAGACAAAACTAATACAAATGCTGAAAGGAGACATCACACTCACAAGAGCTGTAGACATTAGTGTTGTGCAGTTTGCGTATGAATTAACCTTTTTGAATGAATCTTTTCAGTGTACTGTATGGACTGGTTTACTATTCTAAAAGATTTGTTGATTTGACTCAACAGTCAAGCAACCTCTCCAATATGCTTTGAGCAACAAGTACATCAACCTATAGAAATGTTAAAAAAAAAGAAAAGAAAAACTGACTGTGAGTGGAGGAAATGTTACTTTGGGGCAGATAGCTGTCCAGGCAGCATATCAGAACAAGGAGAGTCATTGAACATAAATGCCCCCATCACTGAACGAATCAGCACACAGAACAAAGATTCTCGATCAGTGCCTGGACTTTTTTGTTCTTATTTGCCATTGTTAGTGAAGGGGACATTCATGCTGAACAGAACTAAGTCAGTACAGTAAATTAAAACACATGGAGATGGGATTTGTGTGGTAATATCATGCCTTTCTTGTAATTTATCTAAATAGCTAATAATGAAGTGATGGAGGATATTTTTTATTCATTACTGTGTAAATATAGATTAGCATACCTAATAATGATAACATGTTTCTAAAACTAAGTATGGACAATTTTTAGTGAATTCTTAAATCATATTTTTTTTACATGTCAGTATGTTTATTTTTCAGTGATGATACTTAGGCATCTTCTGCAACTTCGAAGGGGGTCCAAAAATCTATGGTAAGAACTGTGTTTTTTTATTATTTCAGTATTTCACACACGTCAGAGAAGCGTAGTCCATCAATATATTTATTCACAGAAGCATTGCTCTTTTGTTAATAACTACCATTATTCAGAATCTTCACTGTTGTAGTTAAATTTTTGGTAGAATTAAGGAAGAAAGGGCATTCAATTATATTGTTTTTAATGGTTACATTTTTAATTTTTATGTCTGCGTGTCAGGTTGAACTTAAACGGTATTTCATCTGCCCTGTGGCTTAATGTCACAATTTATCATCTAGGTTTGAGGTATCTGAAAATGACAAATTTACATTCTGAATGAATTTTTAATACATGAACAAAATAATGTCAAAGATATTAAACATCAAAGAATTCTATATTGCCTTTTAGCACTTCATCTGGGTGGGCTTACTGAACAAATCAGTGACTCAGTGAAGGAATCTTCATACTGAATTGAATGAAATGATACTGATCAGAACAGAGTCAAAATGCCCATCACTAGTAGACATACCAAGTTAGAGGAAGTGAAATACTTGGTGAAAAACTGACGTGTACCAAATTATTCACAGAATTACACGTCACATTCAAATTGACAGAATCATGCACACCAGCAGTCAGATAGCACTGAATAAGCAAAAGTTCCTAATGTCAAATGTGCCAAGTGTAGGCTAAGTATTCACAAAAGAAAGAGTGCAAACTATGCTGCAGAATGAAAAAAAATGCAAATTGTCATTTTTTGCAAATGCAAGTTGAGCATTTTGGGAGAGTGTGATCTTCAGCTGTGGCTCCTTCTTCAGCAACCAGAGTTATTATAGAGCATAAGGATGGAGATCACAATTGATCACCTTCCAATTGGGGAATGTGAGATCACAATATGTTTATGTCACACTAACAACATTGCAGAAGTGCCAGTAATGATGACTTTAGACACAGGGGCTTAGGCACTTTTGCTCAATTGAAAATGTCTCCTGTGCACATATCAGGCAAGTTTCCGCTCCAGACATTAGATGCAATAATCAGCCAGTATGATGGATCTGATTTGTTTGTTAATAGATTTATTACTGTACCTACAGTATGTCTCACAAAGACACAACAGTCCAAACTAAGCTGTTTGTTGCCAATTGCCAATTGATGGAACATACTCTCCTGAATGTGTTTAACTTGGTCCAGAAAAACCAACCAGTTCATAGCCATAGCCTGCATATTGTTACATATATATACATATATAGTGTGCACACTCAGCTAGATAACTCCAGACTCATAGAATCAGTTATTGCAAGATTATCACTGAATTTTCTGTTACTACATTTCCAATATCATTGAAGGAGCTTCAGACATTTTTGTTAATGACAAACTCATATGTGACGTTCATTCCTGCTATGAAGACAGAACCCCTTACACAACTGTTATGTCAGGATGCAGAATAGAAATGGAAATCTGTAAAGGAATCCACTTTCATGGATCTGAAAACTGCAAGTGTTCAGCCACCTGTCCTGGCTTATGTCCTGTTGGTTTAAAAGTCATGTTATCACAGTCAATGGGCGGGGAAGAATATCCTGTTGCCCCCTCTTTGACACCCACTGAGCACCAATGTTTAGTCGGAGAGAGAGAGAGAGTGTGTGTGTGTGTGTGTGTGTGTGTGTGTGAGAGAGAGAGAGAGAGAGAGAGAGAGAGAGAGAGAGAGAGAGAGAGAGAGAGAGAGAGAGAGAGCAGTGTATGCTTGAGTATGGATCATGGTAAAATGGCATGTAAACCTGTTTGGACATTCTTTTACCATCATAACTGATAATCAAGCCCCAATGGCATTGTTACCAGGAACAGGAAGACAATCAATGAAAGCTGAGATCTGCCAAGGAAAATAAAAAATGTATACACGCTCTCAAGATTTGTGCCACAAAGCAGAATCTCAGTCCTACTCTGAAGAAGAAGCTCTTCATAAAGCAAATGTTCTTTGATGATTTACATGCTGTATTCACCCTAGAGGGTCTAAAAACTGTGACTGCACAGGACATTCTCTGTAAAATGTGGTACCACATAGCCAATGGATGGAAAGGTCCATCCAAAGATGAAATACTCGGTCCATACTATGCCCTAAGGGATAGGCTTTTCAGCTGGAAGAAGTTCTGTATTGGAAACGGATGTGATGCCATTGCGCCTACCTCACTGTGACACAAAGTGCTAACACAAGCACATGAGGGATATCCAGAAACAAGGATTAAACAAGTCATTCATACAAAAGCTTGCTGGGCATCAACCAGTGTTGTAAGGAATTGTGTGCAATGTGTATTCATACGTGTACCACAGTAGGTTGTACTGCAGAAGAAGATACTTATTGATATTTATGGAAAACTCCAAGATGCCCACACTTATCAGAAATATTATATTATTGTGGTAGATCTGTGCAATACCTGGTCTAAGAATCAAAATGTATGCTAGAGCTGAAAATAACATTTTTTTCACATACTATGATGACCCTTGTGTCTAACATTCAACTCTTTCCAATGATATATCACAAAAAACAAAAAGACACACTGTTATGTCCTTTCAACATGTCATAGTAATCTCTGATATACATGTCAGCCAAGTGAAATAGAGATTATCCTGGACTACAACAATGAGGTGACTGCCAAACCTAAAAGATGGCTGTGTGCATTGTAAAAATCAAAGAAATTATTAAAAGCAAATTTTGTGGATTAAATAGATTTTTAATTTTGTAAAGCAACATAAACATGCATAAAGATGCATCTAACATGAAGGCACATAAGTAGCCCAGGTACTAAAAGCCAATGTGCCCATTCACCCAGTGATATGCAGGCCTTTTGTCAAAACATTTAACTAAATTGCCTAGACATGCTACAAGTTGAGGTACATTTTGATGTATCTTTACTGCTATTACAATCACATTTATGGTAGACTGTGACTGGTTTGTGTTTTTTTTTTTTTTTTTTTTTTCAGATCCCATGGGATACGTCAGTTAATCATCAACCGTAACTTCCATGACAATCGTCCAGATGTCTTTGTCGGAGATGACACAGTGGGATGAAGTGTCCCACATGACGGACGGGCGCATCAGGAGCAGGCAGCTGAAGTACCTGCGCTGTCAAGTGGTGCTCCAGTAGATCCGTGGACACACGGGGGCGGGGTTTGGGGGTGGCGGTGGGAATGGAGAGGTGACTTGTTATTGTCATTCAGGAAGAAGACAAGGCACAATGGCATAGAGCAGACAAGTCTATTGTGAGGAAGGGGAGAATGAAGATGGGAGATGGGTGCAGATGTCACAATCTGCTGCCTGTTACATCTCTGTATCTTATTCATGCATACACTTAAACGCACTTGCTGTCAAGGGGAAACATCCTGCTGGCGGCTGTTTCCTAGTGGGAATGAAAAGGGTGTATGGTTTTCATTTTAGGCCTTTAAAACTCTCATAAAGGTTCCTCTAGTTACCAATATAGTGTCAAGAAAGTCCACAAAACTGCCCAGCTAAACATAGAGGTGTTTTCCAGAATGTTAAAATGTGGACATTCTGTTTTCATGCTGGACAGTTTTACTGATACCATTACGTCTTCCTCAGGCAAAACTTTTCTGTGCAAACAGTATTTGTGCAGGACCAGCACTACACTACAGATGTAGTGTCCACTCAGCCACAGGGGCAGTAAGAGTGATGACACAGATTGAATGATGTTGACAGGGTCTTGGGTTGCTGTTGTATGACACAGACATGTTACACATATTTTTAAAAGCTGCCTCTGTTAAGACATTTGGAGTGAGACTGCTACACACTGGTAGTTGTTCTAGTGGTGGTGGATGAAGTGAGCAACCCCTCACTATGAAGCATTTTAGGATCCTTGAATGAAAGACGCTATATAAATGCAAATTATTATCATTATCAATACCTTATAGAGAGCGAGAAGACCACAATTTGTAGAGGGAATTCCAATGACTCCCACCAGGGCTGCAGCAATTGTTCTATTAGTCAGCCAATGTCTAACAAAACAAAGCTTCAATGGTAGAAGCAAAAAGAAACAAATAAAGAAATAAAATTCTGTAAACCTCCTGCCCAGCATCCGAGGCATTAGGATAAGTCCCAAAAAATGTTTTCAAAAATAATCACCAGCCCAACATATGCGCCACTGTTTACATTGGGTGATGCTGTAGCTGCCCGCATCTCTGACAAACAAGAGGATGGAAAAACAGGAAATATCTTTTGCATATTATTTTAAGTAACTGTTCAAATTTCATTTCAGAATGGTAATCCACAAAACAAATATGTAGCAGCACATTTTAAAAAGGAGGCTCTGCTTCAATTTCCTATTGTGGTGTGTGTGTGTGTTGACTCTATGTGTCTGCCTGAATTGATTTGCACAGCTCTGCAGACAGTGGCTGAATGCTTAGACCAAGAATCCATAATTTCATATGATCTGATAGTTCTGCAGTATTAGATTGATTTTTTACAATGCTGATGTTAACAAACAAGCCAAGTTACCTGCCTCCACGTTTCAGTGGCTCGCACACCATTTTATTCAGGCTGAAAAATTTACATGTGATTTTCAGGGAGGGGTACTGCATTGTTCTCCAGAATGTTAACAATCTGTCTCATTGACTATGATTTCTTATGCTATAAGGTGCTCTTTATCCAAAGACAAACCTTGGAGCATTGAAATAGGAACACACTGGCATCCTGGAAAAGAGAACCATGCAAGCTGACATTGGCTGACATTATTCATAGATAATACAATTCCAATGTATTGTGTTTCAATGTGTACCTATCTCCAGACATATGTAACAATATTAAAATGATTAGAATCTTATGTTCCAGTTCCAATGTTTCAAGCTATCTTTGTAAAAGGTGCACTTTACAACATAAGAAGCCTCAGTGAATGAGAAGATTGTTTCTTAATGAGTAGAAGCCCATGTCATACTTACTTACTAACTGCAAGACCACTCTATGCAAAACAAACTTGTGGTGAAAAAAAGGCATTTATCTTTGCAGGTAGACAGCAAAATATCATGGCCCATACTGCCCAGATATGACTTATGGAAATGGTGATATTTTATCACCCTGAAGAAGATCATGAAAACAGGAATCCTCCTGAAAGATGCACCACCTCTTTGGTCGGAACCATGTTTCTCATCAGTTCATCCTTTCCTGCTTTCTCCCAACATCAGGAAGAAGAGTTTCAAGAGCCTGTCACAGATTCAAAGAAATACTTAGTAGCAGCCGGGCAGGCAATCACCTCAGTGGCAGGACTATAGGAAGAGACAGAGAGGATTTTAAACACATAAGAGTTTCTTCACGATCCCTCTTCACCACTACCAAGAGAAAACCCATGTCTAAGCCTCACTCTGGTATACCTGTACTTCTATTTTAAGCAATTTTGCAACACGGTTTTGTCAGACAAGCCTGAAATCCCTCTTAATACTAGTTACCCCTGAAACATAGATCTTACTGTTTGGCTTTTAGCTTAGACAAGTTATTTTCCGCTCCCTTTGAAATAAAAAAGTAAATGTACTGACATTGACTTTACATTTTGAGCTCATTAAAGCTGTGGATCTGTCTCAGCGCTACCTGGATTTTTATACCAAAGATAAACCAAATTAATATGAACCCACCAGGGCCAGTTAAATGCTTCTTGTTATCCAAAGCCCTGAGCTCTCAGAACTTATCAAGCAGCTACTGATAGCCTTTAAACTACCAAGGTGCATTGCTTTAATTAAAACTAGTAACGCTCTTAAAGAAAAAAGGAGAAGAAAGAAATTGGGAATAACTCAGTAATTTATCAGACCAGTCCGAATGTGTGTATTTCTAAAAGGAAGAAAACACTTGCCTTTTTTGAAATGTGTTAAAGCAGTATGTTAACAATTCTTCAATATCCATGTTGCACAAATAATGCAAAGTACACCACATAATATATGCTTACATTTTACAGTGTAACCAAAGTTCCTCTTAAATATGACAACAATTTAAATAGATATGTCTTTCCATTTTGTTTCTTGGACTGCTGAGATATATTAATAACATCCTATTCATTTTTCCCAAAACATGGATATAAAATGTACTCACTCCAGCTCTTACATCCACAGTCTTGATATAAGGTGAAAACAGATATATAAATATATAAACAGCTTGTAACAAATAGTATATTGCTAAAATTTTATGTTGTTATGATAGTCATTTGAATGTAGAGACATTTACATACAGTCTATACAAACACAGACATACACAAAAATACATATATCAGTACCTATTTAAAAAAAAATCTACTCAGTGTTTTTTTTCCTGCTAACATTTTTTTGGAAGCTGGAGATAATACAATTCTTTTTTTTCTTATTTCCTTACAATACATCATTCAGTTCTGCCTTTTGCCTGCATGAAATTCATTTTCTAATGGAAATATTTGTTTTGTAAATCAAATATGTATTATGCACAGAATGCAAAGCACAAATTAAATTATGTTAATGAAATGAAAGAGATATGAAATGCATATTTCATGGACAAAACATAACCCCAGCGTACAGCCATTTCTTGATAAAATCTTTAAACACAATCTCATTCGGAGAAAGACATATTGCTAAGGCAGATAGCACCTCATTAAAATGGTCTCCTTTAATATCAGTGCTTAGTATATATGGGATTGTAAATAACCACTGGGGATGAGGAACCAATAATGAAATACTGTCTTTAATAGCTTGCCATTGATGTCAGCATAAAAAAGTGTAGTAGTGGGATATTGGAAATTGGGTGCACACTCACATATAGTCAAAAGCTGTAAATGATTGCATATTTAAATAGAGCTGACTAAGGCAAAGATGATATAGATATTAGTAATAGGCAGAAAATTATGCTGACCTTACATAATTTGACAAAAACACTGTTTTAAATTTTATATTGGTTACACTTAATGAATAATAGATTCTGTCGCTGTTGTTGCATAGATCATGATGTTAATAAAAGCATAAGGGAAAGGGTCCTCTTTGCTGAACTGACTCACAAATAAACCAGACTGGCTTTTCAGCAGAAATAAATAAATATATAAATATATAGACACATACAAGCTGAGCTGATTTGATGGTGCGGAGGCAGAGGCGGTGTGATTGACCTGGCCCATACTGGCTGATGTTAAATTTCCTAATTGGCCAATAATAAATAATGACTTGCTGCTCCAAATAAATGAGGGGGGTTGAAATATTAACAATTCCTGATGTGAGAGGTACATGTGAGATACTTCTTTCTTTTATCAAAGATCAGCAGTGGATGAGGTGTGCTATGTGATTATCCTATAGAGATTGAATACATTAAAGAAACAACTTAGAAAGAAAGTAAACTCCTAACCTTTCCTTTGAGATAATGCTATCAATTCACTTTTAAAAAGACCTCATTGGGAATGCTGTGGATTTTTGTTTTAAGTCCAGTGAGCGCTTTTATTGAGACAACAGCATGGATTTTTTTCTAAGCACCTTTCAATGTCATCCCAAGGCTTTGTACAGTAGGAATAATCAGATTAACCATTCTAATGTGTTCCGATAATTGTCATTCGGCGTCTCATCAAAGCGAAGGGCGGCGGGCGGGGTAAAGAGGGTGCCTGATGAAGGGCTCTCCTGGCTGGCTGAGCCGGAGTCGGAGGTTCAGAGGAGGAAAAGAACGTTGCGGGAGGTCACCGCACACCATCTCTTCCCATCAACCTCATATTACACACCTAATTTCCCCCCTCCCCTCCTGCTGCCCAGGCCCAGCTCACACTCAGCACGTACAGGGAACAGCTCTCCATTAAACAGGTCTGGAAGCAGCATAGCTAATGTCTGGACAGCAGCACATAATGCTGTTTTTAATTGCAATTTTACCTTTCACATAGGCCACAATATCTGCAATGAAATGTCTTGGTATTTTTCTGCATCACTTAATTCCATAACATATTATGAATTTGATGGAGACCACAGCAGCATACTATAAGCAAATGTTGTGGACTTCCTTTATTAACAATGCATCAGAATGTGCTTGTGGCTGAGGAGTTGTTAGAGCATCCCTTTCCAAAAACCATTTTCAGATAGGAGCCCAAGTACTTGCTCTTATATTAGGGAGATACAAGTTCATGTCCCACCAGTGTGGCAAATTATATGACCACAATGTATCACAGTGTCATTGAATAGATGTTCACACTCTGTCATATACAGAATTTTCCAATTATTATCCTACAATAAACTTACACTACTAATCAAACATTCACACAGCATTGTCTTTTTTGTTGTGATGTTGTGTAACATCATAACCCCGATCTGAGATTGCAGTTGGGAATTTTCTGATCAGAGTTATCATGGTGCAATAACATGAAACACAATCTTCCACACAGAACTGTGAGGTTAATTTAGCTTTTTGGCCATGTTGCATCCATAGTTAAGTGAAGGTGTGTGAAGTGTTGAAAATATTTCACATTATACTGTAATTTGAAATTTACTGAAGTTTATTACCCATTTGTAGCATGCAAATTCAGCAGCACCCGAAGGAGCTAGACATGTGCAAATGTGGAATCTGCAAACCTTTTTTAATGAGATATACAGTATACAAAGAATTTATTATTCTTTAAACCACAGTCTATCGGTGATAATATGTAGTAAGTGTGTGAATCTATCAAAAAATGTGGTCAGGTTTGTACTTTTGAAGGTTGAAGCAGACAGGGCTGACTTTACTTTTAATGCATGCTTTTTCAGTATTGTAAAGCCCACCATGTAAATGACCTCTTAGAAGTTCACTGTGTGCAGTGGGAATAAGCATTTGACTCCTTGTTTATGATCTGCTGAACAGTGAAGCACTTGCTATAGCTGCTTAATTCTTTCTGTCAGATAACCAGACAGTAAACATTTTACACGAGTATACAAACAGCGCCTTATTGCAGCACATCTTGTCAAACAGTTAAAGGTAGATAGGTATTGACAGTATCCTACATACTGGTTTAACATTTTGGCACTACGTTATACTCCTTTTGCTTTACTTTGACACCGCTGCACATTTTGTAATTTCAATACATGCACAGTGCCCCCAAACTGTGCTATAATACTTCAAATTACACAATACTGGGCGGAAGTAGAAAGCATTGGTGGAAAAGGGAGAGAAGACATGGAAATAGTATTCTCAAAATGAAAATGCCAGGGGAAAGACAATCATAGAGTGATGAAAGTTTTTATCATTAATTGTGAAAGGTATTCCTTTCACCAGACTGACCAGCTGCACTGTTGAGACCTTTTGGTTTTATTACATGTCCACTAGAACCCATACTAGTCATAAACCACTATTCTGCAAAATATCATAATTGCTGTCAGAATTTTAAGCCAGAGGGGGCTCATGGCTTACAACATAGAAATACACATCTTCATATGAACATTAATTTCTGCAAAACAAGACAGGCAGTAGTACTGATACATCATCATTTTAACTTTTTGAGACATTCAGTTTTCAAAGATGGTAGCATGAAAGAGGGTGTTCACATGAAAAGAGGTAAGAGAAATTAAAGATTATAAAAATTATGCATTAGTAGTTATCTGAATGTGACAGTTATCCACCAATTAGCTAGCTAGGTATGTCTAGTTTTGATGATGAATACAATTAACTTGAAGATGGTTCTAGCAACTTTAATTGTACTTTGGTGAATGACAATGTATGTAGAATGTGGATGTGCTATTTCTCTAGTGTGGAGTATCTATAATCACTATGTATCTATAATCATCTATATACCACTATTTCACTATCCATGTCTCTTTGTGTAACTCACTTCTGTTTACATCTAAATGCTACAACACTATACTATAACTAGTAGCTTTAAAATGCATTAATATGTAATGACTTAACACATTATTTTTAATCAAAATCATCACAGTGAGTTGCAATATAATACATTTTGTTACTAAATGTTATGGCTTAGAATGACACTTCTTCTAAAGAGATGAAGATGAAGTGGAGAATAGTGAGTATATTGTTTGTCTATTAGGGTGTTTAGTCATTACACCTTCATGGTCTTCCATCTCCAGAATCATTGCATTTTGTGGATGGGAGTACATTTTCTTATTATTATTATAATTCTAGCTAGCTAGCAAACAAGAGTAATCCATTTCAAACCGTATTTGCCAGCTAGTTAATGCTACCTTTGCTTGTAATACATTAGTAAACTGGCACTGTGACTTCATGAAAACAATACTGTTGCCATTTTCATGGCACACGACCTGAACGCATCTTACAGTTGAAGACCAAAGTCATTATCATGACATTTGACCTAATTATTTTATCTGCATGCAGGATGACAGGACAGCACCGTATACTACCGTTAGCACAGCAGCAAACTAAGAAGCTCATTAACTGGCAGAAAATAAACTTTACCTAGATAGCTGGTTTCTGGAATACATCTCTATCTAATGGCTTAACTCGTTGTCAAAATCATTGTAATGAGATTTTCACTGAATGGAGGGATGGTCATCTGATTCACAGGAACTGTGGAAACACTACTTCACCTGTGCCATTCTGAACTGTAAAATTAATTGAAATTACAAGCAAAGTCTTAGCTGAGACCAAGACTTTGAGAGTTAAGCCACAATGTGAAGGAGAACCTTCTCCTGTTCCTCAAAACTGTTTGTTTGTTCAATTGTCACTTTGTTAAATGTATATAGATTGTTGTTTTTCCATTTCCCTTCTTGTCAATAACTGAGCTCAATGATCAATTTCAGTCCATACAGATTAATTGTTTAATTGTCAATTGATAATTGTCTTTGTCTGTGTTTAATTGAACAAAGCTAGTCATTGGGTAATGAGCCACACCTGCCTAATTAGGGGCTTATTAAATACAGGTGTGTGAGTAGGGAGCAGGAGGCTCAGTTTTTTCAGGTGACTGTGTGCTCAAGCTGGTCTCATTTGTTGACATTTAAAATGAATGATTTTTTTAAAGAAACACATTTGCTCTTTTCTGCTCATTTTTTGAGAAGTGTCAGCCAGGTTCTCCACATTTGGTGTCAGTAGTGGGATTTATACTGCCTGCACAAAGAGGTGACCCATTATTTAGATATGTTCAAACCCTAGCTCAAGTGAAATTAACCTACTTGCTGACAGTATTAACTGTACTTTGCATAAAACTCTGGATGCCATTGCTCCCCTCAAAAGGAAGAAAATCACAGACAAAAAGCTAGCGCCTTGGTATAACAACCATACTCGTGCTCTCAAACAAGCTACGCGAAAACTCGAAAGAAAATAGTGCTCCACCAAATTACAGTTTTTTCTCCTGGCGTGGAAGGAAAGTCTCCTAACCTACAAGCATGCCCTCACAGCTACCAGATCCATATATTTCTCTACCCTTATTGAGAGAAATAAAGACAATCCTAGGTACCTGTTTAGCACTATCGCCAGATTAACCAAGAGTCCTGCATCAGTTAACCCTACCATACCAGCAATTTATAGTGGCAATGACTTCATGAACTTCTTTGATAGTAAAATCATAAAGATAAGAGACACAATACAAAAATTCTCATCGACTTCTGCCTCCTGCCTGGCCAGTCCCATCCCAGTTTATGTAGGTATGTCTATTAGGCCCGCCTCACGCTTTGACTCTTTTATACCCATTGAATTTAGTGACTTTTCTTCTTTTATCAATTAATCTAATAACTCTACCAGCCAACTTGACCCCTTACCAACCGGCTTCCTAAAACAGCTACTGCCTGCAATTGGCACACCGCTATTAAATCTTATCAATGCCTCCCTTACATCTGGACATGTACCTCAGCCCTTCAAAGTAGCGGTTATCAAGCCTATTCTGAAAAGGCCCAATCTTGATCCCAATGACCTGTCAAACTATAGGCCCATCTCAAATTCCTTTCCTCTCAAAAATTCTGGAAAAAGCAGTATCAAAGCAATTCTGTGCATTTTTACACTCTAACAACATTTTGGAAGTTTTTCAGTCCGGGTTTAGACCTCACCACAGTACGGAAACCGCTTTCCTGAAAGTGCTCAACGACCTTCTACTCTCCTGTGACAATGGCTGTATCTCTCTTCTTGTGCTACTAGACCTAAGTGCAGCCTTAGATACCACCGATCATCGTATCCTCCTCGACCACCTCAAAAACCTGGTTGGCATAAGCGGACAGGCCCTATCTTGGTTTAGGTCTTATCTATCAGAACGATATCAGTCTCCATTAACAACGAATCTTCCTCTCGTTCCTGAGTAAGATATGGTATACCTCAAGGATCTGTGCTTGGGCCTCTGCTCTTCTCGTTATATATGTTGCCTCTTGGCGATATCATCCATAAACATGACATTAATTTCCACTGTTACGCGGATGACACTCAGTTACATATCAGTCAAATCCCTCTGAATATATCAAACATGGAGGCCTGCCTAACAGATGTAAAGAATTGGATGGCCTGAAACTTTCTCCTCCCTAACCCAGACAAAACTGAAATATTGGTCATAGGCTAAAATTCAATCAGGAGCAAATTCACTCATTTTACACTGGACCTTGATGGTGTCTCCCTTGCCCCGAGTGCAGCTATCAAAGACCTTGGTGTTGTTATTGATCCTGACCTCTCTTCTTCCATTTGAGAAATATAGCCAAAATCAGGAAAATCGTATCAATTAACAATGCTTAAAAAATTAATCCACGCCTTTGTAACATCTAGGTTTGACTACTGTAATGCCCGCTTGTCAGGATGTGCAAATGTCTCATTAAAACCCCTTCAGCTGTTACAAAATGCAGCTGCTCAAATCTTAACTAAAACTAAACGCTTTGAGCACATTACCCCAGTTATGGCTTTTCTTCATTGGCTACCTATTAAATACCGGATCATTTTTAAAATACTCTTACTCAAATTTAAGGCTTTAAATGGGCTTGCCCCTCCCTATCTTAAGGACCTTCTTCACCCATATCTTCCTCAGAGAGCCCTTTGTTCTCAAAATGCCAGGCTTCTCATCATTCCAAGAGTGGGCAAAACTACTATAGGCGGTAGAGCCTTTTCCTATCAAGCCCCTCTCCTGTGGAACAGCTTACCCACTGAGATTCGGGGAACAGACTCTCTCCACCTTTAAGTCTAGGCTCAAAACATATCTATATAGTAAATCCTTCAGCTGAGGGACATGGCCTGGTGCTGGCGTGGATCATAGAGTCTCTGGTGGACTAAGTGATCATTGCTTTCATGGACTCTGTGCTATGATCTGGTGTTGACTGTCTTAGGGTTGCCCTCATGACTATGCCGGTCCCTTGCCTCCTGTCCCCTAGATATGCTGCCATAATGTTAGCCTGCCGGGGTTTTTTCCTTGTTGCACACTGGCACCTTTTTCACTGCCCCTCCTCTCCTGCCTCCTGCCGGGTTCTGCTCAAGGTTTCTTCCTGATAGGGAGTTTTCCCTTGCCACTGTTGCCTTAGGCTTGCTCTCAGGGGGTCTCAGGCCTGGGAACAATGTAAAGCTGCTTTGTGACAACTTGTGTTGTAAAAAGCGCTATACAAATAAAAATGAATTGAATTGAATATGAGAAAGAAAAGAGAACAGAAAAACAATGGCCACAACAAAGGAAACAAAAAGCAAGATAGAAACTACTGTGGACCAGGGAGCAGGACGTGAGATGGACTATATCTTGTCTGACCTGTGGGGCCCAGGAGAGGGAGCAGCTCAGGGAGCCTTCAGTTTCTGGTGAGGCCAGTAGGGAGAGCCGGTTGCAGGTGCAGCAGAAGAGCAGGTTGTGGGGCCGGAGAGGATACTCTCAGTGACCGAGGAGAGGGCATCCCATAACCATTGGTGGGGGAATAGCCTGGGAGCCCTGGGAGGCTGGATACACTGGGAGGCTGTCTGCAAGGCTGTCTCTTTCTGCTCATTTTTGTAAGAAGTGTCACACAGCTTCTCAATACACCAGGACCAACCCCAATATCTTCATCAGTCAGTAACTAAAATCTGTGAATGTTTTGGGGACACCAATCACGTAATTAGAATAAATGATCATACTCGGGAAACAGCGCAGATTGTAGTCTGTGCTATAATGTGAGATTGTTTAATCAACAAGGATGGCATTTATCAATTTAAATTACATTAAATGCTCATGACACATCACGGCTTTTGTGAGGTCTTCTAAATGTTATTGCTCATTGCACTCAACCTAACCTAAAAGTTTATTCTCAGTAATTATATCGATTTAACTAAATTTAGCTCAGTTTTGTAATTTGAATTTTGTAACACAATAAAGCTATAATGTGAAACATTTAAGAGAAAGGTTTGGGATTACTTGCCACTTAATTATTCAAATCGCCATCCTTGTTAAACAATCTCATGCTGTAGCTTTTGCAATAGCACACAAATTTCAGACAATCTGCAGTGTTTCGCGAGTATAATCATCTAATTTTGTCAGTTTAGCAGTACACTCATCCTGTTCTCTTTTTTCCTTCCTCTTTTGACCGCCGCTTTTTTTGTTTGGGCTTGCTAAACATTATTTATTATGCTGCTAACTTATGATTTGCTGAAGAACACTTGTTTCTTGCTAAAAGGTTGAACCTTGAGAAAAAAATTGACGGCAAAAAATCACCTTCATGGGCCCCGGTGCGCTGCATCAGTTGCACCATTGACAGTTATGCCAGTGGTTAACCACTTAGCTAATGACTAAGAAGGTGAGTTATCTTGTACACTAGATAGGTTACTTGGCAGTTTGTTTGTTAACTAACTAGCTGGGTAGGAGGTTCTACTTCCTTAGACTGTGTGAAACCCCTTGCGCATAGCCGCATCTCTTGCCGAGAACTTATACCCAAGTTGTCACCTCGTGACTCATGATGTGAGATAGATGATATATTGCAGTGTTCACGTCAATCATTGCCTTTCGCTTTCTCACCTTTGCTGAGAACGGATCATTGCTAGTGCTACTCTACTGTGGTTGCGAAACAGCTACCTTTGGAGGACATCTCCAACAGCTGGCTACCACAGCTAACTTTCGCTTCGACACTGAACTGCTTCGAATTCTTACGTAATTGGTAGTTTGCTGTGAGACTTAACGGGTAAGTATATTCAAGTGCTGCAGACCCACCTCTCCAGTCTAGCACTAAGTGAGCTAGTATTCCTCAACTACGGGCGATGCCCAGCCCCCGGCATCATTACCTTGTCTACACACTCAACTGCACACCGCATGTGCTAGTGCCCAGACCCCGACGCAGCACGGCACAAGTTTTAATCGTCTCCCTTTCCCCGGCGTGAATACAACGGCTGAGTGTTAAATAAATAAATAAAATAGCGTGCTGTAGACCCACCACACCGGTCTAACGCTAATGCCACTAGGTGAACTTGCTAGTGCCCAGCCCCCGGTGCAGCACAATAGTTTCAAACCGACGCCCTTCCCCTGGCACAGCTACACTACGCTATAAATGTGCCCTTCCCCCGGCGCTGCTCAACAATAAACTGGTGCGTTTTTCTCGCAGGACATAAACACCGAGTGTGAGACGCTCAGTCTCCAGCACTGAAGCACTCGGTTTACATCACATACGCTCGCATTATTGTAAACAGTCTGTAAGGCAATATTATTCAACTGCCAGATTATTTTTGCATTATCAATATAATAAGATTAGTGAATTATAATATTATACAATTTCTGTATTATATAGCCTAACGTGGATTGCCAGACAGTGTTGCATGCTCATCCCCCAGCACCACACTTATAGTACATTGCATAACTACTGTTACGCTGCGGTTTACACAAGAATGGCCTGGTGTGTTCTGTGCAGTGCACCCATGGAGTTGGATGACCCACATGAGCGCTGCCCCAGTTGCTTGGGGATTGATCACCTCAGAAAAGCTATGTCTGACCCCTGTGTGCATTGTAGTCAGCTCACCATACAACAGCGGCAGGCACGACTAGCAGGGCTTGGTGGAAATGAGGACTGCCTCCTTTCCTCTCCACCTGTTCAGGAGTGTGGAACTAAACGCCCATCACAGCATCACAGCCCCCCTTGAAGACAAAAAAGCCCAAACACTCACACGATCTGACACGTAGGGTGGATGTTGTTTCTCTTGCTGCTACTGATACGCTATTTTCCCTGGACACAGATGACCCTTCACTTCCAGAGGATCACGCGGCTTTTGACTCTTCTGCAACAGAGAGTGGCAGGGAGTCAGAGGATGAAGTGGAGCTTTCAGCAGTCAGCACCACTCTGACAGGAGCCATTCGGATGGCTCTAGCAAAGCTTAATCTGGAACCTCTGGCCCAGGCAATGGTACAGACAAACCGCCTCTGCCACGTATCCACACGCAGCAGCGATCTGTTTGTTCCTCACTGTGAGGACTTCATAAAGATGTTCACCGAGGCATTAAATGAGGCAAATACTAGAAGAATGGTCTCACCTGACGAGGCTCTTCGCGCTGACCCGCGATGCCCCAGCCCTGAATGCAGGCGTACTGACAACCTAGTGTGCAGAGCTTATTATACAGAGGCGATGATGGGACGGGTCCTGAACACCATTGCCCATGTCCTACTTGCTCTGCAGACAACACTGCAGCCGTCTTCAGACACGTCAGCTTCTGAGTTGGTTGACACAGCACTTCAGGGTGTGGGAAATCTATGGAGGTACTAATTCAAGCCCGTCGGCAGATTTGGGTCGCACATTCCCCCCTTCCAGACGCAGCTAGAAGTGTGTTGCGCCAGCTACCTTTGGCCCCTGGCCAGGTGTTTGGCCCGGCAGTGCAGGAGGCTCTAAACGGCCACCAGCTTGCTTCGGAATCACTTTCTCAGCATGTGAAACCACGAGTTGTTTTCAAGCGTCCACAGCCACTGCCACCACCTATGTTTCGTGGCATCCCCTCCTACCGCCACCATACACCAGCAGCCAGCCAACAACCGCAGAGGAGACAGGCGGAGCATGGCTTTGCTCCACGTGGAGTGCATGGCAGGCCCACCCCCTCCTTTCCTAGGGCCGAGCAAGTTGCCCAGGGCCGCCCCCCCAAGGCTACACACCACGCACAGACGTGAGACTGATGGTGCATGGCCAGCGGCAGGGTGTTTCACTCCTCAACAGCTGGAGTATTGGGCCTCTGCAACATCAAATCCATGGGTCCTCGACACCCTGGCAAATGGCTATCTCCTCCAATTTCGCTGCCAGCCCCCTCTGAACATCGGACTATACCCCACACGTGCGTCAAGCCCGGAAATGTGGTCCGTGCTTCTCTCAGAGATACAGTCACTCTTACACAAGGATGCTATCGAGGAGATAGACCCTCAGACACAACGAGGTGTGTTCTCCACTTACTTTGTCGTGCCCAAGAAAGACGGCGGGCTTCAACCTATATTAGACCTACGTCGTCTGAACAGTTACCTCAAGCAGCTGCCCTTTCGTATGCTGCGCACATCAGACGTCTTCCATTCACCATCTCTTTCTTCATTTTCATTTCAAAGGCCGCTCATTCCAGTTCAAGGTGCTACCCTTTGGGCTATCCCTGGCCCCCCAGGTACTTACCAAATGCATACACAACGCCCTGGCCCCCTTACAATGCAACAGCATCCATGTTCTCCCCTATCTGGATGACTGGTGGCTTTGCCCCCAGATCAGGCCAGGATACATGCTTGGGCACTACTCCACCACATCTCTGCCCTCGGCCTGGTGGTAAATTTTGAGAAAAGCAGACTGGAACTCACCCAGTCTATAGACTTCATAGGTACCTGGTTAGATTCAACCACCGAGCGAGCGTGCATGCCTTACTCAGGGAAGAATTTGCAATATATTGGGACTGGTGATGTGTGTCAGGTCAAGCCAGACTGTCCGGTATGGCGTGCTGCTACGCCTTGCAGGCATGTTGGCTGCCACAACACCTGTTGTGACACAGGGGAGGCTACATCTCTTCTCCCTTCCAATGATGGCTGAGAACCAGGAGGCTCTCAGCCCAGACACAAAAGCAGGTGCTAGTGACCATCACCCCCAAAGGTGCTGCCTCCCCGGACAAGTGGGCACTGAGGTCTTTGCTCCTCAGAGGGGTTCCACTGGGACCACCCCCAGCAAGGAGAGAGGTCATCACCACAGATGCCAGCCAGCATGGCTGGGGCGGAGTGTGGAATCACCGGGGAGTACATGGTGTGTGGCAAGCCACGTTTCAGACCTACCACATCAATTACCTGGAGCTGCATGCGGTCTGGCTTACGCTGCAGCACTTCAAAGAACAATTGGAACACAGACATGTTCTGATTCAGTCGGACAACACATCAATTGTTGTTTCTTTGCCCTATGCCATGTGAATAATAGCACCTGTGCTATTATTCAAAAGTACATGTGTTTGGGTTTTCGTGACAGCTTGGACATAAGTCTTCCACACAGTCTAAACTGCGCCATCTGGCGGTCTGGAGACAAGGAAGTAGAACGCTGGTTACGTATGTAACGGTAGTTCTACGACTAGTGGAAGACTGCCAGATATACGGGTCACTCAGGCCTCAGATTCTGGCGAGAAAGGCTCCAGGCAATGATTGACTTGAACACTGCAATATATCATCTATCTCACATCATGAGTCACGAGGTGACAACTTGGGTATAAGTTCTCGGCAAGAGATGCGGCTATGCGCAAGGGGTTTCATACAGTCTAAACTGTGCCATCTGGTGGTCTTCCACCAGTCATAAAACCACGGTTACATACGTAACCAGCATTTGCTGATAACAGAATTCCCTAGCAAGCTAATTAGCTGGCTGGCTGACTTGCCACCGTAAACCTGCAGATTACGTGGTTGTGAACAGTAAATCTAGATGAGAAATGAGAAATAAGGCCTTCCTTAGCTTTGATACTAGTTGTGAGTTGACACACAAGGCAGTGTTTTTATTCTGGATACGATAGGGAATATATTTCATAAATGGTTGTGCAGATTGTTGAGGTTATATTGCTATATTAGCTTGCAATTTTTGGTTAGGAGCTTAGTGAGGTAGCTAGGATTTATGCCTAGCCAAGAAAGCCATCAAGTGACTTCCAATTAAAATTTTAAAAATGTGGCTTTTGTCTGAATATGTGGAGAGACGAATGGTGAAAAAATAAATCAGTTGTGCCAGAACAATTGCAATAATGCAATGCAGCAGGAAAATTATGATTAAGAAAAAAGACACAGAAGAATACAAAAATGGTGCAAGTTTACCATGTGGCAGGCATTTATAGTGTGAGTATATGAGACTGTAGCCAAATTCTGTATGTTTTCATTGGGTTAGATGAGACAGAATGTAATGTCGATAATGAGTCAAACATCAGGGTCAATGTTGTTATTTTGTAGGAAACTTCAGCTTTTTAGGTATGGGGTATATTCCACCAAAATGCTACATGGAAGAAAGAGCGTACAAGACCATACAAGCACAAGTATCATGTATGATAGCACAACAAAGTGCTATTCATACATCATATTGCACTGATAACCTTATCTGGAGGCAGATTAATCATTTAGCCATACATCCCCTATTATAACTATTTTCCTCATTAACTCCACACATTACCTATATTTCTATAATATAGAATTAATTAATATTGATACTATTATATACAAATGAAAAGGTAACTAAAAGTTTAGCAATATAGCCGGTTGCAAGAAAATTGTTTTTTTTTTTTTTTTGTTAGCCACTTAACTGTATTGTTTATTATATAAATTTATTAGATGAATGTGTTGTGGTTAAGTGAACCAAATAAATGGATATGTAGTTAAGTAGCTGTAGTGTATATACTATGATGCTAGTTAATCATTAAAATACGGTAAACTGCTATGTAAAAATCACAAAGTACCATTGTAAGTAGAACCCCCAGTACATCATGTTTCCATATGTTTGGTATGTCTGTTAAGAGTACAAAGCAAACCAGTATAAAAATGCAAGAAATTTTATTAAATTCAGTTATGAGCATGTAGAATACAGTAATTATATAGTTAAGTGCACCTTGTCACATGCTGATTGTTACATTTGGAGCTTTCACATGTTGCTTATTCAAAAGCATAGCTAAATCATATAATCCTATATAATACTGTACTGTCACAAGGTGTTTTTCACTGCTAATTGTCCATCTATTACATACAAAAGCTGAGGAAGCCATAATATGGAGCCCTATTGTGTAAAGTTCTGCCGATGAAGTAAAGCATTTCAATGCCTTGGCATTTATCACTAGATTCTATGTTCAAATAAAAAAGTACATGTGTGTGTGCATGTGTTTACATGTGCATGTGTGCATGTGTGGGCATCATCCCCATAGCAATGCATAGTTAAGAAGTCATCAATATATCTGTCTGTAATCTCTATCCACATTGTACAGCATCTATACTCTCAGTCCTTCAACTAGTCCATTTGTGTGAACAAAAGCAGTGGCCCACCAGCCCATCTGTTTGCCTTCCGGTTATTATTGAAAGCTATAATGTTGGTTTTTCCAGTTGTTATAATGCTAAAATCATTCTCCTTCACTAACTTTACTGAATATTCTTAAATATATATACTTAAACAACTGATGGCACATCAATTTCTGGTATCTAAAGTTGAATAATCTTTCCCTTACCAACAGCAAGAAACCATTTGGAGGCCTCGGTATGGGTACATTGTTTTTTTTTTTTTTATTATTACCATGTTTTTGCTTCTGTTAATTTGGGGAAATGAATACACATGGTGAGCACTGTATATCATTAATTTATGGCCCTTTTGATGATTTTGTACCAGAATATTTTTCAACTTTTATTTGGCACAAAAGTGGACAAGTCTCCTGGCAAACATTTTTGAATTTTTGGGCCATCGCATGGGTTGTCATCATCTTGTTAGATTTTTACTCTGTCAAAAGTAGTATGTGGCAGGGATGTAAGAGCAGTAGTTTCCATTATTTAACAGTCTGCTTTCTTTGTCACTTTGTATTTGACCATATTTTCCTTTTATACATTATGGCAGCTAAATGTGCAAAAGGCAGTTAAATGGCTACTCATGAAGTGTAAAGCTAATTTTAAAATGTTTTACACAATGTATTTATTACGACTTCTGTTCAGACTAGTGTTTATTCATTCAAAGCTATTTTAAATACAGGTGTGCTTAACCTTAAGTGTAATTAGTATATTGTGTTAAATGTAGCTGATTTTCGGTAATCACTGAAACAATGCCTGCTTACCTACAACCCCTAGTTACAAAAAAGTGAAAGTACTTGCTTACAGACTGGTTAATAAATAGGAGTTAGATTTAAAGATAAGTGAGTTTGAATCCTGCCAGGAACCGTACAGTTTTTAGAATGTGTTCCTGGGTAGAATATTCTCTGTACCACTGTATTAATGGTAAGGAATAACATATGAAGTCATGTTTTTAGGTGGAGTTTCACTTTAAGTCCCAGACTTGTCTCAACAAATCTTAGAGATTTTAAACAATGGGGTCTGTGATGATTTTACTCTTTGTGCTGGAAAAAATCAGACTTGAGTGGGGAATAGAATAGGAGCACAATAAGCCCTCCCATTGCAGGCTAAATTTGGAAACATCAAGAATTAAATACAAAGTTAAAATGGGATCTGGGATAAGCAATTAACATTATTCCTCAACTCTGTCTTTGAATCTCAGAAATGACAATAGAGAACCCAAGACTTAAACCAAATATGGCAAAAGAGAGAAGTGACCTTGGTAATTAACAGTTTTCTATAACTTTCCTGAGCTAATTAGAAAAGCAGAATCAAGTTAAAATAAGTGTAAATTAACAACAATATCAAAAGGGAGATGTTTCAACTCAAGGTAATATCCATTTTAATTGTCTGAAAGCATTTGAATGCACCTGCTCTTGAGAAAATTGCTTCACTCTTGAAATTCCATGGAGGCTCATGGCTATTCAAAACAGCATTAAGCCTACAATATATTTATATATTTATCCATGTGGTTAAAACACAAAATGGACAAAAGTATGCAATCACAATTGGCTTTCCAACTGTTAAAGGGATACTCAACCAAAAACACTGAGCTGCATGTTAGCTGAATATATGTGTGTATATATCTAGCAGATCCTGGGTTCAGATCCAAGGACTGGAACCCATGACTTTCAGGCCCAGAGGCCAGTGTTGTAACCACCACTCCTCATGCTGCCACTGGTCCCCCTCCATTAGCAGGAGATGATCAGAGATGCATGTGGAAAGACTGCTGATGTGTCAGTACCTGGGTGGCAAATCGCTGTAATTCAACTCACCAAGGGATGAGAGGAAAATGGAAAGAAATCTTTTTTGGGGTAGGAGTCATAATTCCAAGAGTGTCTGTCTTACTATGCCTATGGGATGGGATGCCATCTCCCCCACTCCACCATAGCTGAGATCAAGAAAGACATGTCATTAAAAGAAAACAAAAACAGTTTCCACCAAGGTTTCTGTGCATTTCACATGAATTGCAACACCCTGCAGGCATTAAGGATATAGAGAGTCTCCTAAGTGCCTATGAGTGATTGTCTAATAATGTGCCTGTAACCTCCAGACCCATCAAGACGGCCTTTTCTCTCTTTTATCTAAAAAAACATGCAAGTTATGGAAGGAAGCAGAGAACAAAACCACTCCACCTTGCATGTGACTGGTCCAATTGCCAGCGCTTCATCCGGCTGCAATTATATGGACTAATTAGAGTTTCACAATTTCTTGTTTGAAGTATAAAGAAACGACAATGGAGCACATATGAAAAGCTATAATGCAAAATGTAATGGTGGAAAAATCCCAACTAATCCAACACTGCCATGTGCCCCTATGATAAGATACAGCATAGGCTATGTCCTCAATTTTTGCCTTTTTTATTTTATACCATCTGGCCTTCTCATCTCCTGCAAAAAAGGAAACTAATTCATGTTCCGAGTCACCCGCGTGATGAATAGCAGAGGTCCAGGTGCTACGAGTGTAAAAAAAGAGAAACGGAGAGCTAGAGAGAGAAATTATATATGTATATCATTTTCCATTGTAAACAAGGCCCGCTTTAAATTTGCCCAATGATTACAGGCTCCCTGGTCCTCAATACCTTCTCCTTTACAATGTTAATAATTAGATATTTAATTAGGTATTCTAAATAGCTTCTGATGCGAGAGGGGGCTATAAATAGTGGTGGATGAAGAGGAGAGCTGGAAATGAAGGAGGGGAGAGAAAAGAGAGACGGCAGCTCTTTACTGCTGCCTTTTTGTATCATATGAAGGTCACAATGCGATGTGATTGTTTGGCTCAGCGGCAGTGAATTATGCCACCCAGACAAGCTTTTAACCCGTGTTGCCTTCAGTCTCCGGGAGGCAGGGCGAGGCGAGATGTGCTCTCTCTTTAAACAGTTTTCTATTGAAGAGGATTCAATCACCATAATGAATCTGAGGCCAGGCGGCAATCTTCTCCACAGAAAGAATTTCTAAAAGGTTATAGAATTTGTAAAATGAACAGCTTGGGGAAGTAAATGGCTGTGTGTGGGGGGAATCAATTATCCCAGGACACGCAGCAGTCATAATATTTAGTGCGCATCATTCACTGTCTTCAGGTAGGATGATGAGAGACATTGGATGCCTGGTAGTGTTCATTTTGGGAGCTGGTTGTGCACATGACATGTGGGGGTGGGCTGGGTGCAGTGTACAGGGTGCCTCCTTCCCCTCTGTGAAGCACTTGGCAAGCATGCCACCAAATGGGTCAGCAACGTAGACACCACTGACAGAAATATAATCATATGATGAATCATGTTAAGCACTGCAAGACCCATCAATACTTCTGCACAGTGTATCCTAGGGAAACAGATTTATCAGTTTATCAGTCCTTCTCCATCCCTGTGAAACATACACATGCTTGAACGTGTATGCCCTCCAACAACACATATACACACAGTCATGCTTGCAAGAGCCACATGTTCATTCCTTTCTGTCAGACAAACCCTCTTGTCAGTGTCTTCTAGGGGTTTTATTGTTTGTGCCAATGTGGGTGGGGTGTTGTTTTTCATCAAAGCCACTTCAGCGCCTCCCTCTTAAGCTACTTCCCCCTGCTAACACAGTCTGTCAGTGTTGCTGTGACAATATAGCCACATTGTCTCATTACAGATTGGCGCAAGAATATTGTGTGTTAGCTTGATAGCCCTCAATACAAAAAAAAACACCTTCTTATGACATATTTGAAGTCTTTATCAGCTTTCTTTGACACCAGTATAATTTGACCTGAGTCCTATCATTTCCTTCCCCCAGCAGACCTCTTTTTACTCATTGGAGGAGGGTGGGGTATATGTTTTTTTGTGTGTGGGGGGTGTAAGGGTTACCACATTTTTAGTGGGGGAGGGTTCCATTTTCTATAATGAACTCAATGCATGCAGTAAATATAGCTAACAATTTGCTGGAGCGCACAGCACTGGCTCATCAGTGTCAGTCATGAAAAGGTTCTGGGATAAATGGGCAGAGAAATCAAAGGGAGATTACATGGCTGACCATGTATCATCCTCAATATATTGAACGTAGCCTTTGTGGAGATAGAGCGCTTATAAAAAGTGGTATTGTGCACAGCTGAAAGACTGTGTGGGTTCTCTGCATGACTAATCTGTCTCCCCGCATTATTTTATTCAATCTTCTCTGACTTTATGTCTTTGACATTTTTGCTACACTCAGTAAGTTTGAGTGAATGGACAATTTTAAAGATTTTAAAGGAATTTAGAGAAGCCATGTGCGGGAACAAAAAAAGACTATCTCTTTGTTTCAATGCATAATTTATTGCAAAAAATGGTCTTTTGACTAATTCCAGCAGGCAGGGTAGAGTCTTGAGCACATTCTTTTAAACTCAATATTGAAAGGCATTCTGGATTTTTTATGGAAAACATTTGATAATGCCTCAAGGAGCCCCTCTTTTTTCCCAACTCCATTTTTTCCTCCTGTCTTTTGCTCTTTAACTACAGAGGCAAGGGGATGGGCTCTTCTTGGATAAATAAATATGATATTTATATTCCTGCTTACTAAACTGCTAACAACAACAGTTCAGAGTCAATGAGCTACTTTTACATTCATGAGGATTACTGACATCCGCTTTGCATTCGATGCCAATCACACACAAGTCAGGTTAAAATAAGGAATGTGTTATTTCCTCTTAATATAGCCTCACACCACACTCTCTGATGCCTTTAGGGACAATCAAAATCAAAAAGGAAAAAAACAACAAACATACGTCAGAAAACACGAGCAGGGAAATATGATTGCTTGTAGAGGTCACGGGTATTAAGAGATTAGCCTAAGTCGATCAGCAATCATCATTTGAATGTTTGATTATTAATTTATCCTATTAAATTGATTATAGTGGGCCTGACAGGGGTGATTGGAGTACTTGGTGGCATACAGAAGGGGGCAGGGTCGTCAGGCACTATTTCTGTCACACCTGGGTCCCCACGTGCCTTAGAAGCCTGTCCCCACCTCTGCTGTGTCCTAACAGAGGGAATCAAGGTGTGTCTCTGGCATCCTGGTGTTAATCTTACCAGGTGTGTGCAAGACTCTCGCATAGTGTCAATCAGGCCATGGGGCACAGTGTACCTGCAGCTGTGAAATCAGGTTAGCTTGAGTGAGCGAGCCGGGGAAGTGTACCATGAAGTATGCCAATTGCACTGTGAAAGCTGATACCAGTACTGGAGGGAGAATTGCTCACATAAACAGAAGACTGTGCTATAACATAAAAGGGGATGGTAGAGGAGATTAGTTAAGATAAAGGTTGTTTTCGCATTTTATATATTGTTTTCTGGGTGTGACAGTCAGGTGGACAGTTTACAACAGGAGGAGGGAAAATAGTTATAAACATTACACATGGTGGAAAAACAAGCCTTTGGCTTAATTTTTTTTTTAAGCCCAAACCCAAAAAAGTTCATTATGTGCTGTTGGTAAGGGTGTTAGAGGCTTGTACAAATAAACTGACAGAGGGAATGGTGTCCCATGTGTCCTTTGGCCCTGTGGCACTATGCTAATGGAGAAAGGAGGACTATGCTAATGGGAAACGGCTAGTTCATGTGCTGGTTCGAATGGACAGCAGGCACATTCATACCCATAACCCCCCCCATCATCCACTGTGCTTCATTCCACTCTTCAGACCATGACCAGACTGACAGAACACACAGATTGACCAACTGATGTGTCAAGTAGTGCTGGGAGGTGGTGAACCTATTATACCTGATCATGTCCCCGTCAGAGTGACTTTCAAGCTGAGGAAAAGACACACGGTCCAGGTAGCCCAAGTTAAAGCATAAAGCAAGGTGTTTGACACCAAGTCATGGCAAAGTCAAAAAAGAGGCTCACTTTTGCTTGAGAGGATGGCATCACCTTTTACCCATGAATAGAGCTTAAGGGGCACATTGACATAAGTACAGTACAAATCTGATCACAGTATGATTTCTTCAACATACATTCCAATTGGTGTTATATGGCCTTGCGAAATATATATATAAATATATAATGTAAATTATAGGCACTGAAGTAGCAGATACAAAGTAAACTTGTGGAACAGAGACAAATGGCACAAAGGCAAAATTTAGTTAAACATTAGAAACAATGAGGCCTTTATCCAGGTGTTTTTTGAAATGATCACCCACCTGGTTTAGAGCAGATCTCAGATGTTGATCACCATTAGACACTACTTTAAGAACAATAAAACCAAGATTGACTGATCAATGCTGCATAGTCATCACTGCACATATATTATTTAAGGCTTTTTTATTATTATTGTGAAAATGTTGTGCTCCAAGCTCTGTGCGATGGCCCCGTAAACAAATCTATTATTTGTGATGAATTGCATAATAATACAGGCATAATGCGTTTCCTTCACAAACTGTTTTGAGGTGCTGAACTGGAAAAAATGCCGTCTGTAAAATTTGAATAAACAAAAGCACAGGCAGGAGAAAATAATCAGTGCCAGTAGGGTTTGCTCTGCCGGAAACTGTAAAGAGCAACGTTTTGCCAATAGTTAATGAAACACTTCCTCGATCCATCAATCTCGCTCTGCAGCACCAGCGGTGTCGTCCCCGCTTACTCTGCTTGCAGTAGCTTTCTCCATCTGATTAAGAGCTCTGGACTAGAACCTCTCAGGTTTTTCCAATCTGATCAAAACCTAAGGGCTAGAACTTTTCGACTCTAATCAAGGACAATGGACTAGAACCATTGTCCTCTCTCAATCAGACTACACGCTGTGGCCTAGAACCTCTCAAAGCTCATTTTAGTCTGATTAGTCTGTGGACTAGAACCTTATTATACTGAACATTTACACAATTACTATGTTAGAAAGATAATATTTGTGGCAGAACCATATCACAATGTGTCAAATGTGTTCTACTGGATAGACTTCATTTGTATGATTGAAATAAGGCATGCAAATCAAATTTTAGAAACATATGTCAATACGTAAACAACGTATTGAACAGGAATTGAAAAATATTAGAAATTCATTATAAGAGTTAAGATGGCCTTTTTGAAGTGTGAAATTCAATTTAGAGATCTTTCCACACATATACAAAATACAAAAGGTAAAGCCTTAAATATCCAAAGACAATGCCATGAATGTCTAGCACATTCACTTTTGATCTCTGCACAAGGTATTTTGAAAAGCAAAGTAACAGGATTCAAAGTTCTATCATTTGTGCAAACAAAATATCACTGGCCTGCATCATGATTGAGCATTAACCGTATTGCAGATAGTATTCATTGTATAACAGCATTACATGTGTAACAGTCAAAGAAGTCCTGTCTGAAATCAGCTTTATAGCTCTGTTGCTTTTGATACATGATCCATGCAGAAGGGAATACCTAAAAAGACTGTACACACATTTAATCAAATGAAAATATATCAAATGACATCATCAAGTTGTATTATTGTAAGAACAGAGGAATCATCTCAATAAAATCAAACACTTTTTTTGACAAATCTATTGTACTCTATGGGGTAAAATCTCAAAGGATGAGGCATTGTTTTATGTATTTCCAATTTTGCATGACTGTACTGTTATACAAAAAGCCAATGCCAAACTAATCTTAGTTCAGTTTCACATTTATGTCTCAATAAGTACTGAAGAGTTGCTTTCTGATCTCAAATTTACAAATGTCTTTTAATTTATTTTATTCCACTCCACTCAAACAATTACTAAGAAGTAAACATGTAGATGTCATTCTAATGTTGTAGGTTATGATAAATTGATTTAATGATAAATTAAGAGGATATGTGTTTTAAAGTAAATTATTTACAATTCTAACATCTACAATTCTGTTTATCAGTAATTGATATATAAAATATTGGATAAAATATTTGATTGAGAATGGCTGTCAAGCGATTAAAAAAATTAATCTAATTAATTACATGCTTTGTGATTAATTAATCTAAACTAATTGCATGTATCAATATTTGCCTATATTGCACATATCAATATTAAAAGTGGCTTGCTTGCATACCGTATAGCTAGCCTTTTCGTGTGTGATAAAAAGCAGGAAGCTAGCTAGCTAACTAACCTGCAGTCAAGAAACTGTTTATGTGTTGCTTGACAACACATATAAATGTAATCCTATCTATTTTTGTCAGCGGAGCCGAATAAACAACAAAAAAACATAACTTTTTTGTCTCAAATTATCGTTACTTGATAAACAGCCTTGTTTGTAGAACTGTTATATAAAAGCAATATCACACTTGAGGTCGTGCTGTTATACTGAATATCACCACGGCCGTGATTATCTTCGGCACTCGGCTTGTGGCCTTGTACCTACGACCGAATCACAGCACAAATGCGCAGTGATGTGTGGGGTCAAGGGGCATCATAGAGTGCAATTAATCTGCGTTAATTTTTTGGACACGTTATTTTTTCAATTTTTTCTATATATATATATACATATATATATATATATATATATATATATATATATATATATATATATATATATATATATATAAAAATAAATTGAGTGCTTCTGTGATTGGTTATATGTGATTGATTAAAATGTAAATTAAAATGTAAATGAAAAAAAAGTGGCACAAACAATGGTGATGCAGTATGGCTTACACATAGAGTCACTGTTGAGACTGCATGTGAAGTCACTTTATGTTTATAGGCCAGGACTTCTCTTTCATTTCACAGACACGCACACAGAGTCATACAAGTGCTGGATTTGGGGCACTGATGAATCAGTGGATAGATACAAAAGACCTTAAGAGACAAAAGGCACGCATGCCCACTCCCTGTCACCACCCCTCTGCCTACTCTGACATTAACAATTATGTTGTGTTGTGCCACAGTCAGTCAGCAGGCTTTACACGATCAGACGTTTCAGCACACTGTGCAGAACATGTGAATTATGGTGTGGGATTCTCGAATGCGCCCGCTATTACGCTATTAGAATTCCAGCAGGAACCCCAAATACAGTGCACAAACGCTCACGCCCTGCTGAATCTTAATGTCACTGACAATTGCTCTGATAGATGTTATTTCTTTGATTTGGTTGCAGACCAATCCCACACCAGAGATAGGGGATAATTACTGAACAGAGTAAAAGACCTCTCTTCTCTCCCCTCGACAGTAACACAACGCCTTATATACCCTGCAAGCAAGGGCCTTTGGGTGCCCTTTTTTAATCAGGAATCCAAAATCTTCACTTATCTGTGTGTCTGACCAAATACTGTTTAGCACTAGTAATTTAAATTTATTTGTGGTCGCGCGCAAGAGTGCCTTGATGTGCCGAACAATTTAAATTTTTAATATTCCATTTAAATATATGGGCCACCTCTGAGGCAATTTCACAATGCCAGAACCCTTTGATTTATGTGTTGGAAACAAAGGCATTGCAGAACGCAGTTAATATCTGCTCTTACCCCCCTGTTATTGTTATCTTTAAACCATTTCACCTTAAGAAATAATCAATAAAAACAATTATAGGATCCTGAGGATCCCACAGACCACACCATGCTTTTAGCCTTGGCTAATATATATTTTTTTCCTTGGTGACTCACAGAGCATAATATTTAATTACAGCATGTAATTTATGCAGGATATCAAAACTCTAAGAGCATCATTTAATGTACATATGTACATAGCTATTCTCTGCTCGTCTAGGGAGGAAAAAATCCTTTGCAGGCACAGACAAAGATATTGAAGCTGCTGCAAATGTGAAATAAATAAACAGGCCGAATCTCTTCTTCAAGGACCTAAATGAGATCTGTATAAAATAATTTAAAATAGCAATAGGACCATTCATCATGGAGAAAACAATGCCCCTGGCCCTGGCTGCGGCATCTTGTCACATTTGGAATGCCATTGCAGAGCAAAGTTTTCACCTCTGCTCAGGGTGATGCACACAATCAGGTGTACCTCTATAGGTATACCATCACCACCCATCATAAGCTGTTACATAATCAGGAGGGCAATGTCATGATGAAAGGGTCATACTTTTTAGTCTGTTGCTAATCACTTTAACAACATTGTGAAAATGCTGTTTGTACTGTTCACTGTGAATTACGGAGCTTAAAACAAGGAATTCTTAAGCCGTTAGGTTAGTTAGACCTATTAAGTGGTGCTCCAAATTCACCACCTCCAGAACCTTCACAGTATGAACAGACTAATGATGACACAATGGTACATAGATGGATGGAGCAATCCACCAATCACCGCCTTTGACTTTTTGTGAGAGATCAAAATATCACATTGTTCAGCACCATTATTGTTCTGCAATCACATACAGAAGTGCAAGATTCTACATATGCATGCTATTAAAAGCAATACATTATCACCAGTGCATGCCAGGGTCCTCTCTAAGAGCCAGATGGTTGTCCATCCTTTAAGAGCCTCCTCTACTCACCTCAGCATCTCATTGTAGTAGAATTTGAAGACAGTGTACTGGACAATATCTGCACACAGTATGGTTCAGTTGGGAAATGAGACTTCTAATGAAATTAATAGTATTATTGGAGAAAACATATAATAAACATAAATACCACTGATGTAGACTAGTTAGTAACAGCAGCAAAGTCTGCTCTGGCATTTTCCCTACTTATCTCTGTGCTTATGGCAAAATCAGACTAAATATTAGTTCGGCCCTACTTGTTGTCCATGTAGATTATTAGCTAGTGAGAAAAGATAGTAACATCAACAGAAACTGCTGCTTCAGTAAATAAAATGATTCACTAAAATCAGTAGTAGCTAATGCGCTTGTCTCAAAAAAGCCAGTAGAAGCATTAACTGTCAGATGATTTGTTCATATCAGTGAGGCATCTGTTTAGCTCTGATCGATATTTATGCTGACATTACCTCCCTCTATACAAATTACTAAGCAACTGCAAAAATATGTATAAAGAGTACTACAATTTCAGCAATATAAACTGGCACTGTCTATAGATGCCAGCTCAATTCAAAATGTACTGATGTGTATGTACATGCAATATAATGGTAGAATTGTTTAAGGAAACTCCTTTAACCCAAAAATGAGCAATTATACTCATATAATACTTGAGTAAATATACTATTACACTATTTACAGATGAACTCAGAAAATATTATAAAGACAGAAAATACCCTATCCATGGTACCAAAGCAGACACACGTATGGATCACTGTAGACATCCTGTCAAATCATTACATCCTCTGTCAATTTAAACAGTAAATATGTTGTTTTATTTATCTATTTATTTTCGGTCACATGATGTTGCAGAGAACACATTGATTGCCTGGCTTTAGAATATTTACAAAAGTTGGTCAGCAAACCAATTAATGAAATGAAACATTCCCCTGGCCATTTGACATATAATGACACATCCATGCCCCTATTTACTATGTCTTTCCATAGCAACCCCAGGATTTTAAAAAAACTTAATCAAATTAAATTACTGCCAAAATAATCAGATTCTGTTTTAAAGCAATATCTGAAGTTAAAATGTGATAGGGTTTGTTTGGGACTCTGTAAACAAAGCACCCACTGACAACAAGATGCATGTGTGTGAGTGTGCAGGAGCATACGGTTGCCTTGTTTTATGACTTTCCACCAACTGGACTGTATGCTTTCATTATTTTTGTCATATCAATGAGCCCTACTGAGCTCCCAATAACACTGCACTGATATTCTTGTAGTGTAAAGTTATCCCTTTACCAAGATATAATGAGGCTGGAGCGGAATTCACAACAAAGTTGTGAAAGTGTAACCGGCTGAGCTAATTGTGTTATCAATGACACAGTCAATTGCTGCCATACATTCAAACTAATCACAGTACTATGCTCTCCACAGTGAACCATTCTAACTGTCTGAAATAAGTCACTGATAAAATAAACACTTCAACTCAAATGGTTCACCCAGATTTGTGCTTTGTTGACCCTTATACTTCAATTAGTACAAAGAGGAGATATAAGGCAATATTAAAATACATTTTGAATATAAAATACAGCTGAATGATATTTTTTGCTCAAGAAATACAACACTTATTCTATTTCCTAGACAACAGATTCACAGAACTACTTTTGGTTAAGGCTTTTTTTTTTCTGTAGAAAGCAATATGCCAAGCGAATGCTCACAAATCACAGAGTGATTGCAGTCTGCTCTGTGTTCCTGCAGTATTTGACTTAGGTTTAAATGGACAGTTGGGGGTTTATTTTTCATTCCTTGTCACCATTCACTCTTATGAGAAAAATGACATTCAAAACCATGTTGCACCTACAGCTCTATCCATACTGAGGCTGAGGCTGCACAAATTAAAAGAAAGAAAAAAAAAGAAATGCATTGTGGGATGATACTCTTCCACACGACGGTTTGCATATTCTCAGAAGAGGCCTGAGACCTGGACTGACAGGTCCCAGATGAAGCAGTTGCAGATACACTACCCACAGCCCTCTTTAATTTCCATTTATTTATTATTTCATTATTTCCTGTCACATAATTGTATTTATCATCTCATCCTCTAGGCAATCTGGATCCCATAACATGGCCTAATTATTGTACATGCTGCTCTGTGGGCCTTAGATGTGTGGGACTGGCATCCTTTCATGGGGGAGAAATGGTTACCTTGTGTCACATTATCTCACGCGCAAGTCTTAGGAGCTTTTGAAACATATCGACCCACGAGCACGTCGACTGACAGGCCCCGCCATTCATGACATTCTGCTGACAAAAATAAATAAATAATGAATGCACACGCCTGAGCAGGAAATACCATCGCTTAAAGCCTTTTTGCTCTGAACCTCCCACCCTATGTCAAGAGCATACTGATAAGTCAGGAGATTGACAGTGTACATACAGAACATAGCCCTCCAACATGCAAAGTGAAAGTCTGGGGCTTGAGCATGGTGGAATGAGCCTGTGATTTAGAGGAGGGGGACTCCAAACAGCATGTGCACTCTGCTGGTGACAGCGTCCTTACCGGGGTTAAACAGCCCTGTTTACCTTGATTTATAAGCCCTCATGTCTCGGAATAAAAAGGCCTGCGGGAAGGGAGAGGGCCTGGCCTGACAGTCTCTTATTGGAGAGAGGCACCAGAGACTGGAAGGATTCTGAACCCATTCTCTCCACAGCAGCGCAGGGCAAAAATTCCACATGTCCACGACAAAATGTAGCCACATTCCATTATCCGCACAGCTCTGCAGAAACACAAAGAGACCTTTCAAGGAGTGGTGGGTAAAAGTTGAAAAGTATGTCTAATTTTGGTCAAAGATCATTATGGAGCACAAAAGCTGGACTTCATTTAAAACATGAAGACAATGACAAAGGCAAGTGCTTTATGCTGGCCTTGATAAAACAAGGCTGGGAACTACAAAGCTTCCCTTAAGAAAAACAGAAAAGAGAAAAATTCTTGAATTGGAATTTGCCAGGGTTTTAATGCATGCATGTCAATGTTTATTAATGTGACCGGCTAACCTTGTAGAGAGCAATATTTGAATTTAATATTAAGCTGCAAAAAAATGAACAAAATATAATGATTACATTTATGTTTTTATGAATTCCCATTTTGACCACAGGACTGGAAAATATGCTGGAATTTGAAACAATGCACTGATGAATAACTGCTACAATGTGTAGCACTGTTAATATTTTATATAAAACAAAAACAAAAAAGTACTGGTATTTTAATGATTTAAAATTCAATCAAATTTGTTTTAAAATTATTTTTGTACTGATCTTAAGGAGACATGTCAATCGAGACAGTCTGTAATTGCTAAAGCAAGCCTGGTGTTGTAAATGGATATTGGAGATTAGATCTCCCGACTGGAAAGCCATGTCATTTTCCTATTTTTCCTCATATTGATTTTGCCTCCTTTTCTTCTATCTTGGCCGGTGTTAACTCTTTCCTTCTCCCAGCTAAGCTGTGCAGTGTTTCCACGTGCCACGTCATCTCCACCAAAGGCCTCTCTCCATCTCTCCCTCCTCCCTCTGCCAAGTCCAACATGAGAGCTATTCACAGTCATGCTTAATCACCTAATCAATAGTGAAGGCTACCAATTAGAGAGCCACTGGAAGCCTCTCATCTTGCCCCGGTCCCTGCCCTGGTGCTAACCTTCTTCCTCCCATCCTCCCCCTACCTGCTTTTATCACACACACACACACTCATGCACACACATGGGTGCGCATGTGTGCAGACACACACACACACCTATGGGTGCTAGAAAATGGCAAGCCCAATTTGAGCATTTGCTCTATTGGAATTGCACTTGAAGAGGGCCTGCCGGGGATGTCTGGCTGGTGACTGTGGCTTCTGTCACAGCCTCTTCCAAGCCGGTGGCTGGCAGGGACTGTGCCCATCGCCGAGGACACAAGGCCCCTCACAGGGTCTAAATTCAGGGCCTTTCACTCTGCAGAGTTGTCTCCCACATTCCGACCCCCCCCCCCCCCCCCCCCCCACCTCCCACCACCACCCCCTACCCCCTTCCCTAAAAGCAGCCTAGAGCCATCCATCCCTTACATGAACCACATGCGTCTTGCCTCGTTACAGAGTCCTGCCAGGGGTTTAAACCTCCTCTCACCAAAGCGATGCTCGCAGGTCTTCTCGCTTTCTTTGTTTTTCTTTCATTTCCCCCATGGCTTAAACTATGAGGATGCATCAGTTTTTTTTTTCCACCACTGCACTGACAATGAAGAGGTCCTAAAGGTGGAGTGGCACAATTAAAACCCCTCCGCACTCATTTTCCCCTCTTATTTACCAAACAGCAAAGGGGCGCGCGTGTGACTGGCATTCCGTTTCTCACCCCAAGAGACTAGGGGAGAAAGAGTGGGTGGAGTGGGCTGAGAGCTACCTTTTTGCCACTCTGGGCAAGCACTCCAGAAACTGAAAATCTGTATGTGGAACAACTCTTGGCAGCCATGCACGCCTATCCTTCCCTCCCGTCTCTGCGTCATTGTCATGTTGCGGCAACGTTCCAGATAGCAGGTCATCAATATTTAATTGATATGGAAGAGTAAGTAAAGAATATTTTACTGTCATGCAGCTTTTTAAGGAGCCTCTGATTTGCCCTTGGTGGAGAAGTAGTTGATTGGTAGGTGAGGCTGGTGGAGCTGTGGTAATTCTGTTAGAGGGCCAGGCTAGGGAGGCCCGTCGCCCTCCCAGACTTAGCCAAACATCAAGCTAATGAAAATAAATGGCTTATCAACCGCCAGACAAAGCTATTTCAGACATTCATCATTGCCTTCATAGATTTCTGAAATCCTATCAAGTCTGTCCCTCTCCTATTCTCAAATGAGCCTAGATCCCCACACTGGAGCTCCAAACTTTGCCGCTGCTATTGTCATTAATTTCAGCCCATTCGGCTCTCCATTGGCTTAAAAGTGTTATTTACTGGCTGTTTCCAACTGCGCTCCAATGTGTCAGCAACACCATTGATTTGATAAAAGAGGGAGGGATCGGACTGCTGTCTGTGCCAGATGTGATTTGTTGAAATTTAGTCATAAAGTTCCAAAGAGAGCCTTGGATTCTTGACCAAAGGCATCATTTTTTATCTAAGCTGCATAACTCCAAAAAACATATGAGCTGATAAATACATTTGGAGGAAATTTTCAGCTCTGAAAAAAACAAAGCAGCATTTATTAAATGAAATGAACAGGTAATTATACAGAATAGAAATGGAGTGTTTTTGATGGGTTTGAGGATTGATGTCAGTAATATGAACCTGGTCTTTTAATATGGACCACGACCTGAAAAAATCTCATCAGATCACTAATGAGAAACCTGTTTTAATGGCGGTCACTCTAATATCCAGCTGTGGCGAATCTCTGTACAGCTGAGGCTGTCGTTGCAAGTGGTAGCAGCATATTGGCTGTCAGTGGCAGGTTTGAGGGAGAGACCTCTTCTGTTTGAAGTCATCATCCTGTGTCTATCCTCATCAGAGCAGCAGTGGAATGCAGCCAGGTTCTGGGTGGTCAGGCAATCAGATCTCAGAGCCATACCGTCACCAACAGAGATCGGAACGGCAATGCCGTTAGGCCCAGGAGAGTGATGGCAATGGAACATGACAACCAGATAAACAGGTGTGCACAGGAGAGGGGAGGAAATGTAGCACCAGCTCACAGGAGATAACTCAAACTTCCATTGCTATCCTATTGGTGTGTATTTAAAGAACAATGACTACATTCAACCTTTATGATGGCTCTTTTGACAGAAATGTTTGGTCTGTAGGAACCATTTGTTAAAAGGTGCTGATAAAAGTAAAATGTATGACTACATTTGTATTTTATAGGTAAGCTGTACCCAGAAATTACACAAGCTTGTTTATTTGTTGCTTCAAATGATTGTTTCAGCAGCATTTTTTCATCTATCATAATTAATGAAGATGAGCTGCTAAGCCTGTCATTGCATCTCAGAGTGCAGATCAGATTCACTCCACCCATCTTGTGCCACTCCTGCTCCTTCCCAGCCCTCCTGTCCGTTGACCACACCTTCTTACAAACAAAGAAGATTCAGTGTCGAGACAACTAGAGATGTAGTGACTTTCGTTGACAGGATGAGAGATAAATCTTCCATCCTAAGCAGTTCAGAATCCGAGACTCATTATTCTCCTAACTGCTAACATTAGTTTAACAACAGATGCAATCTGTTCTGATGCATTTAATATGTAAAGTGAGGATGGGGAAGTGACTGAAACCCAGGGAGATGGAAAGAGAGAACAGGAGGAGTGAGCGAACAGGAGAGAAGAGGCGCTACAGCCCCAGCTTGCTGTATGCACTCCTCACCCCTGAGATGCTGGGAGCTCTGGTCTTTGATGGCTTCTTCCTGCTGGCCAGCAGTTTTGTCAGTGCTGCTAAGTGGAAACAATGACTAATTACTGAATATGGTTAGTGGGAATAGTGCATGTGGGACCCGCCCTTCTCTCCTAATGAGCTCTGAGGCTGACCTTGTGAAACCACAGCTCAACACCGAATTGCAGCAGCCTTGCCCTGCATGTGTGCACACTGCTCTCAACTTCGCTGGATGCCCCAGTATTCCACCCTAAAACTGGACTCTATCGTTCCCACATAACCAGCCATAACCTTGGCATTCCAGTATTTAAAATGTATGCACAGTAACAAAAATACATATTTGAATTATTGTTTTGTTATGTAAGTATCCTTGATTGACTTTACACAAGTGCATATCATGTTTTTACTGTATATTTTTTTAAAATACTTCCTATCTCATAAATGTAGTAAAGTAGTGGCTCCCCTCAGATATGTTCAACAATTCCATAGCTGCAAGGTTTCAGTCTCATTAGACCTTCATCAGGCTGTACACAATAATAGGAGACTAAATCACACAAGAGGCTTGAATACAGAACACAGGTGTGCCACAATTATTCAGCACAACCCATACCAGCAAAACAGTGAACAAAGTAAATATTTTTACTTATCAGGTAATATTTCCTCTGTCTTCAAGAAAGATTGTCTATACAGCATGTAGTCAAATCTGCTTAAGTCTAAAACCAATGGCATTAAACCTGTTCTTAGGATGAGCAAACAGAGTGATAATATTTATTACAATATACATCTCATCCCTCAGGGTCTGTTACCTCCTTAGGCTTTGATTTCTTTTCATTATTTTTTTAATATATTTTTAGAGAAAATGCAGGGCAGGAGTGGTACATTTGAAAAGGTCCTTCTTGATTTGTCATTTTCAGATAAAAGATGTCAGTGTCTCTTAATCACCTTCAATATGTTTCTAGACTGGAAGGTTACAAAACCTGCACTTTAAGCAAAAAAAAAAATCTTTTGATTTGATTTATTCTAGGTTGCTAATGTCTTCAGTGATACAGTCCCTTTGATAAGTTTTGACACTTGAAAGCTTGAGTGTACACTACTGGGAAGGCAGACTTGCAAATAATCAAAACAGGTACACAAAGGTAAAGTGATCTAAGATCCTGGAGGTTCTCATTTTGACTTGAGATTCTTGCTTCCTCTCCTGTCTTTAATGTCCTCCTCACCAGCATTTGGTGTAATTATGATGCCATCAGAAGTTTTTTTCCCTCTATGGAATGTGAACTTGACCTTTAGGAAAGCAGCATGTGCTGATTGTGTGACCTCAAACACCTTTTATTGAATATCTGGGGGTATATTAGAAAGCAGCTTGTGGACTGTGCATTCACAGAAATTATTTTCTCTACTACTGTCAATGCAGTGTACATTTTAACTACTTTTCAAACTACAAACTGCAGTTTGGTTTTAAATACAATGCAAATACAACAAAATACAAAATATACCTCAAAAAGTATATTTAAGTACATGTACATGGATTTTTAATATTGAACACATTTACTATGAATTTTGTAAATCATTGTTGATAAAGTGCAGGAATTAGTTTTTGTCAATAAGTACAACCTTAAATGTATTACCTCTTCTATATACCATCCTTGGACTGGAGCATTGGTCTTGAACAGACCATCTACACCGAATATGCAACCTTACATGATATCCGCAGGATCCATATTACCACCTATGAGTTAAGTGTCTCACTCCCCAGAATCATCCATGTAAGGCTGAAAGGGCAGCAAAGGAGATTCAAACACATTAAGGAAAGAAATAGAAATCAAATCTCAAAATAACAATTTTACACTTTTATTAATCAGCTTTCTCTGTATCAAATGGCAATGTGTTCAATTTTCCCTGTTTTGCTGCTTATAGTCTAGTGTGAAGACGTAAGGATGTTAGAACTGCCGAACAGTTAATAGTACTACTGCAATAACAATAAAATGTCATCAATCTGTGGTGCCTCCTGCTTCTGTCACACCAAGTTTGTACAGATTAATGACATTACACCAGAGTCGCAGTGCTCTTAAAGGGACAGTGTCTCCACAAACAAACAAGACCTACAGCATGGAAGGGAGGGGCACTGCCACATTCGCCAGTTGCTGCATGGAAAGCAGATGGCATTGTGGAGGTAGAGGCAGACAGCCGCAGCCATAGGACGGAGGCTCCCCGGATATTGGGGGGAAAACAGCCAACAGATGACTGTTCAATTAGACAAGGTACTTAAGGGTTGAGAGAGAGAGAGCGAGAGAAAGAGAAGGAGAGAGAGAGAGAGAGAGAGAGAAGAATGATCCAGGATGGATCCAGACATGAGAGACTTAAAGATTCTGTAACAAATTACAGGATACATGTATACAAAATGTCCATCAATGTCCAGTGGTCTAGAAAAACATTCATTCCCATTCACATGTACACGTGCTTAAGAATATACCACTACATGCACACCCATGCACACACAAAGTCACACACATGTGGAAACACACATATATTGATAAGTTTGTTTGTCATCAAGTGTAAAACACTTGTCCAAGTGTTTTCATCTGAATTTGTTTAGATTTATCTATTCACCTGTTGGTGATAGATCAGCCAAAATCTTTAATCTGTGGGACTGAGGGGTACATATCCCGTTTCACATCAATTTCCAACAAAACAAATGGCAGCCACCAGCATAGAATCTGTCCTGGGAAATGGTCTGCTTCCATGCTTTAGTGTCACAATACTCATTGGTTTGTTGAATGCTGGATGTTCCACCTTATATGCTGTTGTCTTCCCTTCTCCTTGTATGTCAGGGAAAGTGCAGTGTGAGCGCGGAGAGAGGACTTGAACTCTCTCAGCATTTATGCCTCCTTCTCTCAGTCACACCATTTAGCCAAGTCTCAAAGAGGCCGAATTAAAGAACACTCGAGCGAGAGCGTGCTGGGTTTATTGCATGCTTCCTAGCACATTTTACATTGTTCAGCCTCAACACAGCTATTCTTCCAACAATAAAACCATTAGATTTTTATGATAAGAATTTAGGGCCGCCTAGTAATTGCAGCTAATGTTTCTTGAGGAGGTGGAGTAAATGCCAGATCAGAGGCAAAAAGGTCTCCACCAGGCCATTGGAGAAACATTCAGAAGAGGGATCAACTGGGGAATCCTCCATTGGACTAGAGGGGTGCCCTTTATTTTATACACACATGGGTATAATTCTTCAAGTTTTGATCAAAGCATGGATACAAAGCCCCTTTGAGGTGACCCTCAAACTTTGTTAAAAATCAAGCAAAATGACCAAAGGAGTAAGGAAAAGGCATGCATTTTCATAATTGCATTACTTAAGAGTAAAAACAGCAGAGAGAATAGGCTAACTGATAGTGTCTGGGTGTGCTTTTATCCCAGCCTGTGCCTTTTCTGCCTCAATGCACCTTATGATGCTGCTTCTAACCTCAAACCTGGAGCAGCAGCAGGGGCAACAGCCGCAGCCCTCCCAATCCAACGATGTCATGCTTTACAGACCCACTCACAGCAAGAGCATGAATGGAGGAAAAAAAAATGGTTGCCTAGGAAACACTTCAGTCCTGGTAATTATTACTGTAACTATCTCTGCACACCCCACCTATAATAGAAATGGATCATAAATTATAATCACTGACTGGCAGCCTTCTGTTGGCGGTGCTGCTCACTGCTGCCATCTCCTGGGCCACTGGAGAACTAAGGAGTTTCTGTCCTTCGTTAGCATTTCAGCTATCCATGTCAGTGGTCTTGCTGAACATCCTCTCTGTCAGTTCTCCCCATTTCTTTCCTCAGCTGAACGGCAGTAGTCAGACAACTCTCTCTAACATTTCAGAGTGTTTTCCTACACCAAAATAGCACTGTTGTTACTGGCTAATGGAAACATGGCATCTTTCTGGATCTCTTGTCTTTAAATATTTAAGACAGGGAATTCCCATGGTCATATTCTAAGTAATCAAAAAACAATTAAATATTCTTCCAGTTGAAAAATGCTTTTTTGTTTGTTTATTTTAAAAATAATTCAGTGTGTTTAAAAACAAACAAAAAAGTTAAGCGTTGTGCAATTCATGTTAAGTGAGTGCCCTACTTTTCCTTTTCTGTTCAACTTGAAGCCAAAAAATAAATAAAAAATATACAAATAAGAACACCATAATTTAAGAATATAACTATCACCCACTATCAATGAAATAAAATAACTCCACTGTATTGTATTCATTCCATTATAAACATGTACTGAAAAGTTCAGAAATTTTACCATTATGAAAAGGAAACCAGAAGATATTTCTGTACTTTGTTTATGTTTAAAATTATTTAGTCGATTGGATTTGGACAGTGCAGCAGGCACTGGCAAACAGAAACACATCATGAGGTTACAGCAGGCTTAAATGTGGCTCATTGTGACAGAAAATTGCCTTAAATCAACTAAATACAGCTGATTTTAATTCTGCTTTCTTTTCTGAAGTGGAAAGCATTTTTGATCCGAAGCAAGTGTACAACAGAGGTCTTAACCACCATGCCAGCTTTCCCAATTACTGGCAAACTTCTGGGCCTTAAACCAGTTATCACATGTAAACATTTCCGTTCTCCCCTCTGCTTTACTTGTGCCACAAGTTTGGGGCTTAGGGATGATATCGTCCCACAATTACTGCTGGTTTTCCACATGCATAGCGTGGAGGTCTGCCGTTAGCCACACCGTCAGACCAGGAATAAGAGAAGGAATAAGGAAAAAACCCCTTGTGTGCCCCATTCACTAGGATTACTGTACATTGGGCCCTTTGGGTCTGCCAAAGTCAGGAACTGTCCACAGATCTCATTACAGTGATTTAGCTTTAGATGCTCTCCTCTTATATGATAATGCTAAAATAGGATATGGTTAAAACTAGGCTTCTTTGTTATCGAAATGAAAAAATAAATTCCTAACAAAAACAATATAGATAAAACATAATAGAGGTAAATGTAGTTAAAATATTTTAAATCTGTAAACATTTCTTTATATGTCTTGTAATCTGCATGCCTCAGATTTCCATTGGAATGTACTTATTATGACCATATTTGTACTGCTAATCAGATCTGTGCAGTGTTCTAAAATTCAGAATTTCACTACTGAAACGATTCTTGCATTATGTCAGAGGGTGGTAACTTTACTTCCAGATGTACATTGAAAAGCCATAATTCACTCTATGGAGCAATAAGTAACAAAAAACACAAGGGGAGAATATTTAGCTCTAACTCAAAGAGAGAGATGGCATACATTTTCTTTTATCTCTTATTCTGAGGTTAAACACTACACTATTTAAACATTGAAAGCTACTTGCTGCCTCTAAAAGCCACTGCAGACTGAGCTGACGTTAGGCGACCAGATGGTTGGCACAGCAAATCTGCCCAATGTGCCATGCCAGTTGGTCCTGAGTGGACTTAGTCCGGAGCCGTCTCCCCTTATTCTGTATGCAAGAACTTGGTCAGCGGTTAACCACCGAGCCAATCAGAGAGCCGGAGGGTTAAAGTGTAGGAGCATTTGAGCTCCTGCGTGAAGTAAATACTGTAGCAGTAAAGATACAGACAGCCCTTTTTACCATTCACTATCAAAAAATGAAGGAGAGTAAATGTGAACTAATCTAAAAATCAAAGCAAATTTACAGGGCTTACACATGATGCTGAAATAAAAACATGAGTAGACAGTTATGTGCGCTCATATATATTCATTAAACTGTAATTTAAATTATCCCGTTAAAGTGTGATTCCAGCTAAATTGAAAAAGACCACTATCAGCACTGTATTGTTTGTAACATGTAAAGCATGGATGAAGTCTGACCTAAACTCAGAGCAGAATCAGTCAAGGGTTGCCCAGGGCCATTAAGTTGATGTGTAGAAGGCTTTAATTTGCAGTCTGGAGCCACTGATGTTCAACAGGTTTGAATGTAAACTTCATTTTTTATGCCAGTGTCTTCACCAGCAATCCAACAAACATCCCTTATCAATCTTTGTATTGCTCTTCTGTAACTTTAGGGGGGAGTCAATAAGTTTTCTAAACTTGCATTCTTGCAAGATCACGTGGAAAAACAGGTCTACATCTTGGCAACTATAGATGGGGTTTCTATAACACAATGCAAATCAGACTGAGCGCAGTCTCATTAGGAGGTATTGACAGGCCGCATTTAAAACATGGAAACATACCTCAACTCAACACCAGTAGCACCACCTCCCCCCGTGCAGATTTCAAAGCTGCATGACAGACAGTGGAAATTATTTATTGAGATTTTGAACTCATTGCAAGCTGTTTAAGTATTCACACTAACAAAGGGCAGTGGAATCTGAGCTTGCCTGCGTTACAGGCTGACAAGGCCTCGTACTTACTGCAGCACTTTTCAAAGCTTTTTTCTTTCTTTTTGACCTTTAAGGAGGCTTAGGTTCACAAAAACACTTCCAAACAGCTCTCTCTAATGGCCCCCTGCTCAAACAATCCAGCGACTGTGCAGAGAAAGATGATTGATCTCGACCAAACAGCTGAAGTCAAGACAAACGGCTCGACGCAGCACCATGAATCATTAGATTAGTTCCAATGGATAAAGAGGTCAGACGGGTAAACAAATCCCTACTCAAAAAAAAAAAAAAAAAAATTCCACCTGGTCAGATACCTGTTTTAATATAAAAAACAAGACAACAAAAATGTGCAGCCATCCCAGTGCCTGCATCTGACTCTGGTATTACTGAGTACAGAGTGGTACTCTTACTTCAATGCACACATATACATAACACTATAGATACATAACACACATCTTGTGACAGTATAGTACAACTGAATACAAAAATAGATACTTTAATTCCAACGACATCTTATGCTCTTATAATATGGCAATGTCATTTAAGTTATGTGAGTATAGGACAGTCAATGGAGGCTAAGGAGGGCAGAATTCTGAATTGAAGACAGCAGGTAATTAAAACCCTTCCACAAAAAAAGATTAAACAGAAATATAAGTGTGGAGGGGTGTGTGTAATTTTAGACCTCAAGTGACTACACAAAGAATCACACCTACTTCAGAGTGTCACTGACCCACAGTGAGGATTTAACATATTCTTCTCACACTGTTCTGCCACAAGTATCTGCTCATTCTCTTAGTCAGAATGTTGAGTGATGCCTGCCTTTATGAGCCACCCAGCCTAACTCCTACAGTCCAGCCATCATTCAAAGTAAAACAGATTTGTCAAAGGTTACTACCTTCAAAAGCAATGGTGCAATGAGACCCTACAGTACCACCAGCTCTGGGTGCAGCAAGACTACTCAAATCTCCCATCTGACACGACCCCAGCTGGTCGTCCTGCTCAAACACACATCTGGGATCAGTGTCTGAAGTCATTACATCCTATAAATATTTACCTCAAATGGCAGGCAATGTTGCTTCTACCAGCATCACCACCACAGCAAATATAGGACAACATGTGGGAAACCTTGGAAAAAAGTTCATCTACCTTTATTCATTTCAAGTGGGCATCTTGAATCAGTTCTCTTTGAATCATGCTTAGTAGGCTTAAATCACCATTCATTGCTGAAAAAACAGGCAAAGAAAAGAGACTGAGAGAACAGTGGGATCTCTTAGATTTACTGTATTACCATAAAATTGATTCTTCCAAGGTTTAATTCAGCTGGGGGAGGGGAAAAATGATAACACACATCTTAAACTTTCAGCCAATGTCAACACTTAATTAAATTAACAACAGCTACTGGCATTTTCTCTAACAGTGCTCTAATTGATCAAAAAAAGAAATATGTGAGAGTGACCACACTGGCCAATTGTTCAGATAGGGGGTAAATGGCTGGTCACAAAGCACATAAAGCACAAATAATAAGACACTATTTAAGATTGTTGAGCAGGGAGCTACAGGTAAGAAAAGCTGAGTAAAATGGAGGGGAAGTGGAAAGGGATGTCTCTCTTCCATCTTCATTACAAAAATACAGTAAGTAACATGTACAAAATACAGGTAAGAAAGACCAAAACCCAGAGTCATTTTGCATCAGCTTGGTAGTTGTGAACTTGGATGTCCTCTTGTGGGACACCTGAGGTTTATTAGGGCCCACCTCTTCTGGCTTTGCTTCTGGAATTGTGGGTAGTGCAGGAGGGCCAATGGTCAGGGCAGAACTGATGAATTTAACCCGAGGCCCTTTGCGACTACTGTTCCTCAAAATTCCTGAAAAAGACAAATAAAAAAGCAAAACAAAGGGTCTCCTTTTTCAGTGAAGTCAAAAGGAGCTCACTACTCATGTACTTAATCCCTACAACAAGCTATTATTGATAAACCAGGGTACTTAACATACTTCAGCTTTAAGTAGCACATTTCGCAAGAGTTTTGATGAAAGATAAAAAGGACACGTTGTACCACTGACAGTGGCCCATTTTGCTTTTGTGCAGCGAGCCAGAGCCTTCCCTTCATTCTTTCCATAAGCAGTTATCATCACGACTCTGGAACTCTTATGTGTTTTATCATAGGCCCCAAGTCACTTTATTACCATCTGCCTTTCATTAATCTGCAGCTCCAGCTCGAAACAAAGCTCAACAGATAAAAACACATAGCAGATAATGCACAGTGACAGGAATGGAGGTGAAACTTCCATTCAGTAAATATAGTAGTAGCAGTAAATATACTGTGTTTATGGGACTCAGGACGATGAGTGTCAGATACCTCCCTATGAGGTATGTGTGGTCTTATATTAAACAGATTGGAGGGTTTTAAAAAAGCTTGTTGTAATAAGCTTCAATGAAGTTTTGGGGTTTGGCCCTACCTCAGATATGTTGGGTTAGTTTTGAGATCAGGTGAGCTGTCCTCTTCTGGTATACCCTTGCTATTGTCATTGCACGTGACCTCCTTTGTCCTGACTCAGGTTGCGTTCCAATGCCTGGTGCTCCTCAAAGTCAATGACACTGCTTCTGATGCGGTGCATCTGTTTTGTCAGCTGCGACAATGTGTTCACAATCACCCTGCAGACACAGCACAGGGGGCAGAGGTCAAACATCACGGAAACACAGTGCAGGTTTACAGGTCATACAGCAATGAAACACTTATTCCGCTTCCTAACCTGCCTTTATTTCATTGTAATCCTTAATTGCCAGCACAGCAATCCAATTTGGAAAACAGGCTTTAACAGCATTCTAGTCAGGAAAGAAAGCTGTTTACCTGGTGTGCGTTTAGTGGAGAAGCTCCATTCATCAACATGAAAAACTGAATGCATACAACACACCTTCAGAACTGTAAAAGGAAATAAATAAAATGCAGATGCTTCTGAATGCATTTCGAGCGAGGAGAGCAATGAAAGGCACATGGTGACAGCGGGCGGGTCCCCTTTAAGACCCGACGCGGGGATGCGAGGAGCCCCCACTCCCCTCCAGCTGAGAGCCAGGGCTGCACAGATGCAAACTCCCTCCTGACCGCCGCTTGCCAAGATGCGCTTCCGAGCCTCCGCCAGCTGGGAGCCTGCTGATGAGGCCAGCGCATCCATTTCCGTGGTAACTGTGTACCCCCCCTACACACACCAGGCATGCCTGAACCCCCCTACGAATACACACCCAGTCTGCCTCTGCTGGCCCAACATCATACAACACATGTACCAGCACAGACACGGTTACATCCCTGAACACTTTATCCTGTTTAAACAGGTGCACAGCCACTGTTACATCCCTGAACATTTTATTCCATTTTAGGCACAGAGTGATCATTACATCCCTTAACAATTCATTCCGTCAAAACAGGTACCTTTTATATCCATAAACAGTTCACTCAATCTAAAAAAGTAAACAGATCCCTTGCCATCCCTAAGCACTTCATTTAGGCTACATGAGCACATGAACTCGCTTGCACTCCTAAATGCTACATTCTGCCTAAACAGATAGCATTAACATCAAGCTAACAAGCCAAAACACACAACAGAAGTTCACATCTTTGTAACAGAAATCCTACAATGTGAATTTTCTATAAAGGTAATGATAAAACAGTATGTCTTTGCTTGACAAGACTACACATTAAACAGCTTACACTTACTTTTAACTGCATCCTTCATGCACAAACAAACAACATAAATGCATCTCCACAGGTGTTTTTGTCTGTGGCTGATGATTGTCTTGGCACACCTCTCTGTGATATAATCCACTAAAAGACTGACATTGAGTTGATGAATAATGCTACTTTACAGAGGAAGACAAACAGTTCTTATCAAGGAGAGCTGGTAAATACATAATCTCTACAAACAGGCAGGGCCAGAGACAGTACTAACATGGGGCAGGGGCAGAAAGAAACAGAGTGGAATGGAACAGAATGGCGTGGAAGCTCTGGAACACATTCAATCGGCTGGCTCCCTGGTAACCTTGGAGTGTTTTATGAGAGAGTGGAGGCGCTTGACAATGAGGCAGACCTTCATCAGGCAACACTGTTTCATGAGGTTCAGTGATGTTAATGTCTTGAGCATTCCAGCTTTTCATGTTGTGCGTCTTTTAAGAGGACAACAGAGAACAACATACTAGAAGTGCCAAAGATGAACAGGTGAGAGAGCAACTGTGATTGGGAGCCAGTTAAACTGTCAGATCAAAGATGGCTGATGAGGGGGTCTGGATTGTGAATAAAACACAAAATCAAGGAGGTGTATGTGATCTATGTGCATGATCTGCATCCATTACTGGATGTTAAAAACTAGTTTCAAATCTGAAGAATTAATTTAATTCTAACTTTAGCCTACACTGGTATATTCACTCATAAATATAATTATTATCATTAATAATCATAAATATTAGGTGAAGAAATAGTTGATTGATGAATAGTTAGCAGAAAAGAACATCCAGTAGAAAATGTTAACATGCACTAAAGAACCAGACTAAAAACAATGGATATTTAGATGCCTTTATTCAGCATCAAATAGCATTAGGGTTTTATTAAATTCTATTTTACCATTTCAAACCTGTTTTAAAATGGGTATTTCTGCTTTGAAGAGAAATCTGCCTGGATTCTACTTTTTTGTCTTGTTAATTTAACTGAAAATAATTTTTTCCACCTGAAACACTGAAGCAGGACACAAATTATTGTTATATGGCTGTGTCTGTGCTTTATCACACTCCTCCTCTTTGAGTGATTAGTGTAATTTGATAAACAAAAACAAAACCTCCAGATACAATAAATTATTTCCAATGCATGTTGGAGTTTAAGGCAGGCTTTTCAGATTATCTGTAAGTATAAGTCAAAATTCAGCCATGGAGAGCTTAGTTTAATCAAATGAAATTGGACCAACAAGCAGCATCAACAGCAACCCAGCATGACCTTACCACAGCCTTTCCACAGCTTCAATTCTAAAGATAGAATCTGCTGTAACACACCGAATATACGCAAATTTTATACTGCAAATAAGACATGCAGTATTCCATTACAACGTAAGAGAAATCCCTCTTAAGAGCAAACATGACTCAAACATCTCCTCTAGCTATGCCTCTAGGGTTTTCATGCTCACCATCAGTCAGGAATTAAGAACCACACCATGTTTCATTCCCTCCACAAAAACCCTTCCTTTCAACACCTAATGCATGCCAATTGCATTTTCTTACTCACTTTACTCTTATCGTATCTTCTAAAACACAAAATTGTTTTACAAGTTTAAGAGAAATAAAAAAAATAATAATAAAAAGACAGCCCTTTTAGTCAAGAGTTTTAACACCACTCTGTGGAGGGAATAGAAATCTAATCTTTGACTTCCAACTGTTTGCCCATGAGGAGAAATGGAAAGTGACTGAGAGGTAGGAGAAAGCAGGGGGAAGAGCGCTCATTGCAGTACTCTCCTGTGCCTAACAGCACTGCTCAGACAGTGTAGAGAAGCATTTAGCCTCCGGAGCGCGGAGATGAAAGTTATCAGAGCATCTGTCCCTTCCCCCAGCTGCTGAGGGGGGTGAGGGGGTACGCATGCAGCCCCGTCTGATCAGTGGCAACAGGCAGTCGCTATGGGCTGCACCTCTCTCTAATCTCCAGTTATATCAGGACAAAGGCGTCTGAACTCCCCTCTGCCTCCCAATTAAGAGTCCTGCTGGACGCATTCCATGCAGTCCCCACCATTCGGGCTCTTATCACTCTGTTAAATACTGCAGCACAGTATCTGAGGAACCGAATACTAGCACTGCTGTTTGGGATATTCAAGTCCATGCCCTAATGGCCCCTTTCTGAGACCACAGTTTCTCTACCAGGTAGGCTTGTGTGACTTGTTCACTCAACAGCCTGGATCATCAAAGTTCCCCAGAATCAGCACCTTGGGACATCCTATCCAAGCATAAATGGCTGCCTCATTCACAAGACCTGAGGTTTTTGGAACAGCAGGCCTGTGTACATTGCTCCCTGGAAGCTCTGCCATACAGGGTTATTGTCAATCACCTGTAGACATTTTGATAGCATGAATTTTAAATTTGGAAAGCTCGTGATGACAGCAACCATTTCATTGCCACTTTTCTTCTTGCCCTTAGCCTCCTCCTACTGATTGCTGAATTTCGGAGTAGTATTTTTCCTTTGTTTGTTCTGATCTGGATGGAGAGACAGAGCAAGAGAGAGAGGGAAAGAGATTGAGAGAGAGATAGAGAGAGAGAGATAGTGAGCAAGAAAGTGGGGGGAGAGAGAGAGAGAGAGACAGAGACAGAGACAGAGACAGAGACAGAGACAGAGAGAGAAAAGAGCAGCAGCAGCAAGGCCTCACAGGTGAGTGTGATCTCCCATTATTACAGCATGAGACTGTCCCCCTGCCAAAAATAGCGGCAAAACATCCAGAGACCAGGGACCTGCCCTCATCACACATGTGTGAGTCTGGAGAGATGTGCATCACATTTACAGCAAGAGGGGTTGAGGAAGTAGGAGCAGCTATTTTTTAAGTTCTTACTTTTCAGGACGTACTTTACCAGAGTGGAAAAGCAAGGAAAGCAAGATCACAGAAAAAAATGCATTGTTAAAAGTCATCTTTAATAATGCAATCCTATTTCACACAACCCAAATGTCTGTACTGAAATACTGCACTGTGTTTTATGCAGTCTCTGCAATTTCCCCTTTTTTCCTAAATAGATCTTTACCAGAGTATCTTTTTTTGCTTTGCTTTTTTTGTGTGGCCACCAGTCCTCAACAGAACCTTGTTCAATCACAGTTCCCTTCATGGGAGATCTCTTGAAGCAGGATAGAAATAAAAGGGACAGACGTGTCATTTAGGGTTGTTTCAAACAGGATTCAGGAGGGATGTGATGCATTTTCATACGAAATCAAATTTGAAATAAATTTGTCCAGCGCTTGTCAAGAACAGAGTAATTTAAAAAAGCACTAAATCCTACAAGGCTTTTTCTGCCTAAAGGCTCCACTTAAAGCAAATTATCATTTACCTTTAGAAGGCCGCCAGATCATTAGGCAGCAACATTAAAACCCACCGCCACAGCACCAGCGTGGTCTCAGTGATGTGGTGCCCAGCACATAGCTGTGTATGAGGACATCAAAGCGGAGGCAGCTTAAGGTTGCCATGTGTCCAAATCATTTGACATGAACAGATGCGCCATTAAAATACTGCTGCCCGAGCAGGATGCACCCAGCACCATCCACGGCCTCATACCCTTCAGCTGCATTTTTTCCTCAAAAGTTAAAAATTCAACAAACACATGAAAATCCATCAGGCAGCCAAATCATTACATGGGGGTTCGCATTTTTTAGCTTTTAAACAACCCAAAAAAGAACCACAAGGTCACGTGATTGCCCATATGTATTTGTCAGATGCATAAATGCAGCATCTCTGCAGCATGCTTGGGATGGCCTGTTGTGGCATCCTGGCTACACTCATTAAATCAACAGAGCAGTTGGGGAGGTGGCAGGGAGAGGGGAGGTCACTGTTGGAATCGACAGCCCTTTCTGATGTCCATCCAGCCGGATGTGCCCAGTACACAAGCTCACCTTCTTTAGTTCCACCGTGTGAGAAAAGTAGGTATTTGGCAGGCCACTGCCTTCCTTGTCCTCCTCCTCCTCCACCTCCTCCTCCTCACCACAATAGGAGCAACTGAGTCCCTATGTCGAGAAAACAGATAGGATTTTCTTGTGAAAAGTAAGATGAAAGAATACATTCAGAATTTATGCCTGCATAGAGTTATATTTTGGGGGGCATGTGCATAACAGGTATGAAAATTACTTGCTCACATGTGATGTAGAGATCAATTTAAGGCTGAACCTTAAAAATGGCAAAACCAAATGCTCTATAAATTTTCTTCAAAAAGAAAACTAATCTAACACTGTGGTGAGTGGTTCTCATTCTATCTTCTTTCTATCCTCTCACTCTAATACATTCTCCTTTTTCCCATTAATTTTAGATGGCTTGGTACTAACCAGTTCAAGACCTGTCATTCTAACAAGGGGCTTGAATATTTCGATAACCAAGCATCTAATTTTAGACAGCACTACGATGGCCATACTGCAACCTCTGGCTGCTTCCCTAGTGAAATCAGGATAATCTCCGACCCAATGATTTTTCAAGGCTCAAAGCCAGCTCTATCTTAGTAAGTAGAGGAAAGCAATCAAACACAGCAAAATCACCTCCTTCCAGGTAACAAACCTGTTTTCTGCACCTGTCCTGGTCCTGTAAAAACCAAAGACAGAAATATTCTGGGTCCCATTGATGATTTGCATGTGGATGTGTGTATGCATGCGACTGTGATCACACACATGCATGCACGTGTGTGATCATGCATAAACCTGTGTGTGCATGTTTGTGTGTGAGATGTAACTGTTTCAGCCCATCAGAGTCATCCATCTGCTCCTCCTGGACCTCCAGCTCCTCCACAGCTCTGCCACAGATATGACCCCCTGCCATCATCTGCTCCACCCCCTCAAACATACAGCACATCCTGCACCTTGGGTTTGTGGGCCAGCTAGTGCTTTCCTGCCGAGAGCACACACATGACACCCCCTCTGCTGTTTTCAGCAAAGTCTCACTCATTAAGAGAAAATAATCAACAACAGGCATTCTCTGTGTTCATTAAGTATCTCTGCAGAATATTAATTGCCCATTGACTACATAAACCAAGAGAAGCTATAGTGAGGAGGAAACACTGAGGAGTGATATCTTTAGAACGTGACTCCTTAACACTATAGTATGCAGAAATGTAAGTCTGTTTCATACCAAGATGAAATCCTAGGTGCAATATAGCACTAATGAGAACACTCAGAGTAGTTTTAAACACTCTCTCAAACTCTTCAAGAGGTAAGTTCAGCTTTTCAAATGAAAAGCTTTTACTCACAATATAGCAAAAGCACAATACACTTCACATGACTGAGTAGCTTCTGTCGCATCTCTTTCAATTGCACTTGCAATAAAGTGTGGATTTATGGAAAATGTTTTCATAATTTTGCCTCCAACGCACTTGGTTCAAATTAATTATTGATTAATCGCTTTCAATGTAAGTAAAAATGCAGGCCAGCAATATTAAACTATTTGCATTCTTTCTCAATCACATTAAATCTTAAATATGTTGTCCACTGGTGACAGGCAGAAGTTATAAATGTGTGTATAAAAATGGTTAATTGAACTGACAGATGGGGAGGGTTTCTTCAATTCTTGGTTTTCTAAAGAGTTACTGGTGGAGCCACATTGTTTGATTTGTGTATGCATGGCCTGTCAAGGGACAGGTTCACAACACCACTGTGGACAACTATAGTCATAGGTCAATGTAAATTTTAGGGGTCCTCTCCTAGATTTAAGATATTCACAGTCAGCTTTTATCACATAAAAGGCTTGCAAACTAATGAGACTGAAGTGGTAAATATTTGCTGATGGTCTGAATATTCCCATGTTACAGAACCTATTTTGAATACAAAGTGTAAGATTCTGAGGGAGAATCTGATTAGTACATTTGTGCAGATACTTAAAATTGACACACATAACTGAAATCACACAGGACCCAATGTAATAAATTCCAGTCAGAGTACTTGGCTTTATGTTGTTAAACACTTGTGAATCACCCTCATCTACAGCCACAAATTGAAATTTAGCTGTTAACTGCATCCTAGCGAGTCAGCATAGAACAAGCACAAAGCTGGCATGACAAGTGTGCAACAATACCTTCTACCTTATGCTTATCTAATCTCCACCAAGTCTGCAATATCCCAATAATCAAGAGAAGGGTTACTAACAGCTCCATGATTATACATCCTTTAACGAAAGGTAGATGTAGGTAAAAGATCATTAACATGTCCTCAGGTCTCACTGAAAACCACCAAATCACTGTACTGCTGGAAATCCAAACCTTATTCAGCCTGAGAAATGTCCATTAGTAGGGTTTTATTCTCATCTGTCTCTTCGTACACACGCATTAGGCTGTGTAAATATATATTCTGACTTATTATCCTGTCTTTTAAAGCAGGGATAGGCAGGGTGTTTGTGTAACCTAAGCATAATTTTCCCTCAAGTAGAATTCAAATATGGACAGTGTAGAAAAAGAGCAAGCTGCTGATTGCACTATTGGGTGCTATGGCAAGCGGTCACGGGAGGGGAACTCTTATGAAAGGGTTATTATTGAGTTACTGTAACTTACACCTCAGAGTTTTTCAAGGTCTTCTGTGAATCCGACTCTGGCATCAAAATTCTTCACCACTTTGTATAACTCATCGTGGGCATTTTTTACATCTGACAGAAAGACCAGAAGGAAAGGGTGGGGGAGCAGACATAAACGGCACATAACTGAGAAAGAAATCTGAATTAGAAAAAGAGATCAAAATGTAATCCTGCTTATGTTAGAGACATGCTGGGAAGAGCAGAGATTACGTGATACCTACAATATCTTTACAATTAGTTTCTGAGCACTTCATTCACACTCAATGACTTCTAATAGGGTCAAGGAAAAGATGATTAAAACATCTATATTTGTGTTCTGCCTAAAACTGTTTTGAGTAATTTGTCTCTGTCTCACAATAATTCAGCAACATCTGGCGCTGGGAGATTTAGGTTAGACAAGTAATTACTGCTATGCATTTGTCCTACAGACAGGTGTATTTTTATCTAAAAATCACTTCATCACTTTGTTGTATGTAGGCCTACACATTAAACATACAACCCTTGCCCTCACAGATGCACAAGGATACACACAATGATGTGTGTATATTTCCATAATGTTATGTAAACATGAATACAGCACTCCTATGTAGCACCCCACACAGTGGTATACACACTCAAAATATCTGATGTTCCAACCAACCATTATTTCCAAACTGTACAATCCTACAAAGGAATGACCATTAGGTCACTGGCTCATACTAATACCTTAAAAAATAATCAAAAGCATTTCATTATGACAAACCTCATACAAAGTCACAGCATTATTTTTGTATTTTGTGAATTTCCAAAAAATCAACATTGTCTTCAACAATTAAGTGAAAAGTACAAAAACTTGTGTCTCACGAATGACCTATATAGTGGTGGCTCTAAATGCAAGCAAACAACCATATTTCTATGTTCTAATGAAGGAGTGGCTTTGTACCCCAGGCAAACATTCTCAAATCCTTGCACGATTCATATTTTGGCTAAAATGTGCTTATGTTTTTCCCTCTTAAATCTGCTGACTTACATATGTCCATAATAAATTCATCCTGGTTTAAATATAAAAAAGGAACAGTAAATAAGAGTCTGCTCCCGTCTCAGAAACATCAGATGCAAGCTATGCTCTCACCCCTCCTCTGTGCAAAGTTGTTTTTCTTCTTAACTCCACAGATTGAGTGGTAAAGTCTTTTAAAATGGAAATGTACTTTATCATGGTCATTTGGCCTACAGCTCTAATAAATCATCCCTGGGAGCAGCTCCTACAACTTAAGGGAAAACAAACAGTAGTGAGCAGCTCTTCTTTGCTAATTCTAATGGGGGTCACATTCAAAGAGAGCAATTTAGCTGTGGTACAGATGAATGAATATTCTCAAGCAAAAAGACAAAACACTCACATGCTGTTCAATGCCACATGTGTAAGATATTAAGTTACAGAATTCACAACTGAATGTTTCTCAATTTGTGTATTTTTAAAGCCCGCCCCCCAAGGCCATGTCTAACGAATGTCAGTTTGTTCCCCATTGCCTGTTAATATTAAATATCCATTGTATGATTTTAATTTAAGTTAATTCTATATATTCTGAGGAACCATTAAGGATGTAGATCTATTTCAACATGTTAATTAAACCATATGTCTTAATAAATGCATAAAATAATTTAAAAAACTATACATGTAACCCATAAATAAGCCTTCCAAAATATGTCATACAAAAATACTGTTTCATATATCATAAAATGAAAAAAACAAAGAAATCCATTGTGATTCAACTCATTCCCTCGAATGAAATTAGCTACACACAAAAAGAAATTCAAAATGTCTGTGCTGTACGGGCTCAATCAAAATATTCTGATCCTTGTTACAGAAACTGAATATGTATGAATATCTCAAATATGCTGAATTTATTTTGAATATTTAATGAGATATAAAATATAAGTCTATTTCGGCAACTAATAAAATCAGTCTTCTATGAATGTGCCGCAAATTGAAAGTGAATAGGGAGGGAAGGAAAAAAAAAACAACAGAGGCTTTGAGATTCATCAACATTCTGTGACAGAATTCCACAGGCATATTTTCAGCATCACAAACAGTCAAAATGCCAACGTGCAAATCTGCAACAAAATCTCTCTCTCCCTTTGTCCAATCCCACCCAGTCCTCCTCAATAAAACAAATTAACTGATTAGGCACTTTAATCTCTGTTGTATTTGACCTTGTAGAATAAATTACTGATGTCTGCATCACCAAGGCGATAATCTTATTTTTTAAGACATATATGCAAACAGGTACAGGACATATTTACAGAGACAGCAGCAGAGAATCCAGACTACCTCTCATCAGTCATGAAAGGGTTAAGCCCGAATGCATTAACAAAAGAAAATTATAGCGTAAACAGTTCATAAAATCTCACAGCCCCTGATGTCGCTCTAGATCATTAAATTTCTGCAACAATTAGACCTTTTCTCACGGCGGCAAATTGGACCCGTTGCCATGGCAAATCTGAGCCCTTAAGTCATATATCTTTGATTGCAGAAAGGTCAGACGCAGACAGCCTAATAACTCAAGGAGCTGTTTGACAGATTTCATCCAAGCATGATCACATAACAGCACAAAACTATGTCGGCAGTTGTTAAAAGCAGGGAGGGGTCAGGGAGAAGGTTACGGTTATGGAATGTTTTTGCTTCAATAAGCCAAGCCTGACAATGCGTGTAACCGAGTTTACATCGAAAAGAATATTATTTTAGGTACATATTCTACTTCAGATCAATGGGGCTTTTTAACAGCAGTGAATGACAGATTCAGGATATGTTTTGGGGGAGGTCGTCCAAAAACACACACTTTATTTCATACAAATGAAAAGATGGTAAATATGTGGATTTTACATGCCTTGTGAGCAATTCTCTATTTGCAGACAGGAATGGCAGTATTGTGCAGAAAATTATTTGCAGATTTTCAAAGATAACACTGCTTCAAAATTATAGATATGCAACACCATATCCCCTAATCACACACATATGGTTTGGGAATTCTGTTAAATGTATTTCAATATTCGTCACAGATTTTGTAATGTCATAAACAGATTCCAATGCCAAAAAAAAATCTAAATCCTGCAATACTTGACTCATAAACGACCTTGACACCAGGATTGGGAAAATAATAAGCTCTTTTTACTCTGTTAA